>NW_024573931.1:423602-692055 GCF_900044065.1 Fusarium mangiferae
CTGCTGTCGGCGCCATAGTCTCATTGGATCAACCTCATAGATCTTTGCGGCGCGTCGGAGAGTTAATTTTCGGTCATTTTTAAGGGCACGAAGTGCGAGAATAACATTAGCTTCACTATTGAATTCAGGCATATTGGGTGGTGAAGAAACAGTTGACGACGTAGACATGTTGTAGGTTGAGGGATTTTTGTAACACTCACGTGTTTGTAACACTCGCTTATCATGGACGTTATAGGGTAAGAAAAACTAATACCTCTTATTATATTATTAAAAATAAGATATCTCTTTACTAAATAAAAGTAATATTTATTATTTAGATACTTTTAATAGACTTACTGGTCTTATATAAATACTTTAATGTAAATATTATTAATTATTTGCGTTTATATTCACAATCTGGCTTGAAAATGCTTAAATACAAAATAACCTCTAACCAAGCATATAAGACAAAACACATTTGAATGACCAGGACAGTCATTTGATTTTCGTTCAAATACTATTGACATCTTGTGAATAACCTGAGAGAGTTGAGATTACCATTTCGCACAGCTACACTTATTACACTTAATTAAATGTCACCACACCCAGCAAATGCAGTACCGCGGTCTTCTGATGGACTTTCAAGCACAGCTCCACGCGTTTTTTTGGCGTCACGAAGATCAGCACTAGCCTTTGGGCTCCTCAACCCTCAATTCCGACAAGGGAGGCGCAACAACCGCAAGACAGGCGGTAAATGATAGAGGGGGCAGCACGATTCAAGTCTTTTAAGTCATGTATACTTGTAGAATGGTGCACTCAGATAGGACGACAGGCTGAGGTGCCTGAAGCACTCTCATCTGAACCTCAACCTACACACGGGCACAAGACTTGCCTGTGATCATCCCTGATGATACAGTATTGGCACACTCATGCGGGAACCTTCAACGCACAGAAAAGGAAAGATCGTGTTCAATTGCTAATACGAGCGTAGCGAGGAAAGGCCCTCTGCCAGGAGCCCCCGGAGGGATCCGTACACAGGCCGTATCGGTGTTTGGGCGAGAACTGACCGTCAAGAACCATTGGCCTTTTGACGAGAGGACAACTAGGACGACGAAAACAAGAATCCAGTCGCCACGATGTGGTGACCGAGACGTTGTTGGATTCAAAGGAGCGAGGTTCGATGTCTTTTTACCGTTAATGAACCAACCGAAAGAAGTCAGCAGGGCCAATCGTCGCCGTCCAACAATTTCTCAAACGTCACATTGACGTCTGCATTACCGACGTAGATCGGATTGGCGGCCGCAGCGTGGCACCAGAACTTGAAGGCATGAATCTTGTTGTCGTCAGAATCCTAGAAAGGCAGAAGCTGGAGTCATGGTGGTCAAAGCGACAGGCAGTGTTCAACCAAGTTTGTCATTGTCTGGCCACCCTCGGAACCAGACGGAGTCCAAATGTCGAGTAAGATATACAGTACGATTCACATTTCCTCAGGTTACAGAGCGTCTGAAGCATCTTGACCTACAAGGTTCGTGAAAAGCCATAATTCGGTCGCTTTCGATTGTCCCCAACATCCACGGGTCACAATCAGCACATTGTTGAAAGATGAAGCTGACAAAATCCTATTCTCAAGATCCCTCCTCTGGGCTTCATTCACAATTAATCGAGACAAATTCCGCTCTTCTACCTTCGCGTGACTACCAGCACCTTGTCCGACCAGTGCATGAATCTAAGGTAACGACGCATCTCATTCGAAGTGTAGCACCACTATCGATCACATGCATCACCTACTGCACCGAGACCTCAGAAGGTGAAGACGCTCGCTTCATTGAATCAGGGTATCAAATAAGCTAGTATAAAGTCTGCCAGAATATCAACTTACCTCGCAAAAGGGGTCCTCAATGCTGTTGTTCCCCATGCGAGGTTAAGCACCTCCTGGGACCAGTCAGTGAGCCACCTCGGGCATCCACCAGAACCTGGGATTTCTCGAACGCTCGATTAGAAAGAAAAAGAGATGAAATTGACGGGGAACGCGACGAGCGATCAAGAGGCATACGTCGAAGTTGGCCGTCTCTCTTCTCTCTGTCCACGGAAGACCAAGAACATCGAGTATACCACATTGCTTGCCATTGTCAGCCTCTCCACGTCGCCCTTCGCGGAACTGTGTCGACTGTTCTTTAAACTTCATTCCGCTTAGCGATCTTAAGGTGTGAAACAGGAGGCGGCGAATACCAAGGGTAGTCATTTGATGGCCTCGAGTCTCCACGGTATGCTTTCGCCTTTTCGCCCAAAGACATTCATTTGGGCATCGCGACCGCAAGGCACAGTCGCAACAGTCTGAGGAAGGTCACATTCAACATATAGTACACCAATGAACCCTTATGAGACTCTGCGAACCCAGCTGGTGATCAGAAGGCCCCCGCCATCCGACGACCGAGTTGTTGGTCGAGCGGACGAGACGACAACGCACTGAGGCAGATCACAAACTAAATCTCAACAACCGAGCCACGTCGGACTGCGTCTCGGTTGTCCCAAGGCAAGGCGTGGTGTCGTTTGACATGTTCCTTGCCTCCAAAACCCATGCACACTGCCCTTTTCTCCTCAGGGGCCAGGCCTTCGGCAACTTGGTTCGGCCGGCAACACACTAGCTTGTGTCTACGTTCGGTGGACGTCGGTGTAATCTTCTTTCGTCTTGCGCGCAATGGTGATCGTAGTTTCTAGTTAAGAAGGTGATATCAATGTTGAAGGTGTCATGCTGTACTTGGAAGAGAAGAGTGCAGGGAGGCTAAGAGTTGCACATTGAGGAGAGGAGGATGGAGCTGAAGATCGCAGTGGAGGCTGAGGTAATATCACTAACATATAGATATACAAATTGGGCCACATAAATAGCGACTGAAGGTTGAAATATGGTGACGAGACAGGGCAGGCCATTCGAGTGAGAGCTGTGACATGGCGGGTGTCCGTACTTAGTAGTCGGACTATCTGGGGGAGACTAACTGAAGGAGATAAAACCGTTGCAAAATTGGGCAGATAGCCTAGATCGGATGATTAAACAAAGCAAGTGGCGCTGTGTGTAGCACATCTTGTCCTCTGGCTGCTTGCCCAGAGTGAGGCGTGGAGGGCCGGGTGAAGGTTTTCGGCTCAGACGCATGAATGATATCAAGGCTCGGCCTTCTCAATCAATACCAGGAGTAGTCCAGTCCGTCAGGTCAAAAAATCTCCTCTCTTAGGAACAACGTTGCAAGGGAGCCTCGAAAACCTCCTCCCAATAAAGTCTCTCGGTCTCCAAGTCTCAAGTAATGATCGACCTTGAGCCCTAAAATTCTCAATGCACCGGAATGACCTGGACGTTTTGGCGGCCATGTGGCTCTCTCTTTCGTCAATGTTACAACTATAGGGCGTTTCTTGGTGCTTGCCGTGACGAGGCTCGGGGTGAACCATTCGCTGTGTCAGTATGGACATTTTGCCTCGCCAATGGGGAGGAATCTGCTCGAGCCAACTAAGGTTAGACACTTGAACAAAAGGGCGTTCTCCAATCTCACCGATGGGGAACACTGAACCCTCATACCGCGATGGCTGCAACTCGACCAATGGTGGTGACTGTCTGATGGGTCGACAATTGTATCTTGACAGCCCGGAAACCTTTTGGCGACTGCTTCTGTATCTCGAGATGATTAGAATAAAAGACTCGACTCAGGTAACCGAATCTATTGTGACTTTGACGGTATTCTGTATGCTCAACATGCCCCATGACTAGTTGTCACAAAGGGGGCAAATGCAAGCTCAGCTTGCAGGGACCTGAGGAAAGGCGGAATGGCGGGGACTCTGCAATTGCACCGAAGATACTGAATCCAGCCTGATTTGCCTGTTCAGAACTGGAGCCCAAGGTCAAAAACAAGAGGTGGCAAACGTTCCCAATTGTGATTTGGCTGAGATGTTGTGAGATGTCTTGCCTCTGAATGAGGCACGCCTCCGTTCCTGTGGTACTTCCGACATCTGTGTCTGCTGGGCATCGTCTAATTGCTGTGTTTTCGCAATTCGGCTGGCATCATGATGCGATACGAGTGTCGCTATGTTCCAATGGATACCGCGTCACAGTGTGATGAAAGATTGCACAAAGCTGAGGCATTCGAAATGTCCGTAGATCTCGAGCCAGGATCCAAGGCACTGGATATGAAGTTAGAGGCATGGAGATCAGTCAGTTCTGGAGCGCATTACCTACAATGATGTTTTCTTGAGAAGGCGACGCGCATTTTGGTTGCAGTTACTGGCACTCAAGACCAGAGGGGTGACTCTGAACTCCAAGCCCGACAGATTTAATCTAGCTCTAGCAGCAGCATCCGGAATTCAGTTGAGCGAAATGAACGACCGACAGTTAAACAGGGCGAGAGAGGATGAGGAAGGTAAAACAATGTCAAAGGCATGGTATCGGAGTAAAGGAGACGGTACTGGTGGAGATTGAGTCGGTGATGGGTTTGCTGAAAGTGAAATCGAGGAAAGCAAAAACTGGCGTGAGGAAGTCAGGGAAGTGATGAGACGTTGCTTCCAGGGCGAATCAGTACATTAGTTCCGGTGTAGATGAAAATGACATTTGTTGATGCTGAGATGGCCGAACGTAACATGTCGCTGTTTGTGAATCGAAAAGACTCTGGTAAAAGAGTGCACTGCAGAAGCTTCGAAAGTCAGTGTCCCCTCTCCGCCCTATCTATTGGGGCGAGCGTTATCATTCTAGTCTCTCAACCGATTGGTGATGTGTATGATGCTACAGCCACTCCGGTGTCTGGACCCAATGCCCCAAATTGGAGACAAGCCCGAATTTGAGAGCTGTACTGTGTGTTCTTCGATGTCTGGGGTGCACAGCTCCAAACACTTCCTCGAGTCAGTTCAGTTGCACCTTGTTGATGATGTCTGGAGTTGCGAGATATTTATCATACCTGTTCAGGGATTGTGACTGAGCATGACATGCTATTCCCATCTACCCCCCTTGCCTCTTCAATTTCGGTGCCATGGTGACGAAGCTCGTATGGGATTAGTGATTCGAGGTTCTCTCGGCTGCTTTACACCACGGTTTTGCTGTGATTGAAGTGCGAGCGCGCTACATAAGTCGGATAGGTAGTGACAAAACTGTGGTGGTAGATGCCTTTATGATGAGGTGGATAGTGCTTTGCGTTGGCCGCTCGGCAACAGTGAGAGACAGGTCACAGCGAACCTTATCACGGGTTTGTGTAAGATGGCGTTTCAGTCGGAGGACTCCCTTTGATGCTCATCAATACGGGAACGAAGGCCTGTTGAACTAGAGTTGTTTTGATCGGGTGGCCGTCTCAATAATCAACGTGGGGCATGGGCCAGGAGAGGTGACGATCCTTTGACTCAGTGATAAGGAGGGCGCAGGTTTCGCCGGATAACGACTACATATTGAAGCTCCTGTCGATATCAGTCAAGCTAAGCAAGTTCCGATTATATTCACCCACCCCGTGAGACGTGAGGCTGCTTCTCTGCTGCGTCTTCCTTGTAGGTAGACGCGAGATGGAGTCGGAGAGGCAAACTTCCCGGCCATTCAGCCGTATCGCCTTGATGCCATCAGAGGCTCAGTCTTTCGATGTTGTTGATTCATTTGACTCTCCGGGTCCACAAGAACAGAGACCGCGGAAATCTTGGTCGCGTGGCATCGTTTGAGGAAGTCTGAGTTGTGTTGAAGATAGGAAAAATTGCCACAAAAAGCATGTGCTGGCAGGATAGAACGCTGCTCGGGTTGCATGATACGTGGCTCGCTCTTGTGGAGGACCTGGTGACTGCGAGTAGATGGCTGAATGCTGAGGCTCAGGTGGCTCGAGCAAACTCAACATGAAATGCCGACGTTTAGCCGAGTAAGCAGTCATGGCAAAGGATACCAATGAAAGAGATGTGGGCATTCTCAGATATTGAGAGGAAAACAATGGTACAAGATCTTTTACTCCATTCATAGGCCGCGATAGTAATAAGGGACCCATTGTACTACAAACTAGGCCTTTCTTGGTCTGAGATTATATCTTCGTCCCGCCTCAATCTTGTCGTGTTCAAGACGTTTGCGGTGCCTAAGCAACAGCCACAGAGTTATACTCAACATTCTTCTCTCTAATAATACTCCTTTGACCTGTCTCGTTTACATACATAAATTGACAATGGCAATAATATTCTCGCCTCCTCTTGCCAATACCCCATCCATTTGGAGGTCCCGTCGCAATTGGTCCAAATGGTCTGAGAGTCTCTGAACACTGCAAGCCATGCCCGGCACCACATGAGCGGGGAAGGTGCTTCGACATAGACGCCTGACAATTCATAAACAAGGTTATAAGCTTAGAAGCCTGTCCAATGGTGGGCATCATCCTGTCCCAATTGGGCAATGTAAACCATCGTTAATACAACGGCATGGCTCCCTGTTGAACCACTTATGCACGTCGTGTCGAAGTTATGTCCACCGAATCAAATGAGCATCTTTGTACTTCTATCATCGGTTCATCATCCCGGCACGGCTCAAACTATCCTTGACACAGTTCGGCACCAGGGGATCCCAGTTCGTGTTAAATCTGGTCCTGTTACTGATTAGATCATCAGACCCAAGCGCTCGGGTGGCCTTATCTTCGGACGGGTAAATGGCGCATTTGGGGAGATTGTTCAGAGGTTATTCGGATTGAGAGATATGCTAAAGGACTCAGCGACCTTACAATTAGGTTTATATAATAAAAAGGCCTTAAAGAATCGCTTTAACTTCATGCTGGTAAAATTGTTGGGATTAAAACTGGGGGTGATGGGCTTGTCATAAAAGCATAGCTTAGCTGTCGGTGATGGTGAATGGACTCCTGGCAAACAAATGTACTCCCTCGGCATGCAGGACGCAGTGGAGAGACGGTCGTATATCGGTGAATCACAGCCTTCGGATGATTCGGCTTTGGTGATGACGTGTTGATATGGCCCCATTCGTTGGTAGTCCATGGAAAGTGAAACGTCCATGCCAGTTATCTGAAGTTTGACTCGTCGGATGAGAAACCCTTGGAAGAAAGCCCTTCGATCAACTTCCTCGTGGACTTGGTTGGTTGGTCGACCTCTTCCGGCTCATTGCCAAATGGATGCCAGGCGACACGCAAGATTGGATTTTCTCCTTCAACCAGAGTGGCAAAGGAGGAGAGAGCAACTCTATCAATTCGTATCGGGTATCGAATGAAGCAGTGTACGCCGAATCCTCAAGATGAGTCTAAGGTCTGTCGGAATGCTGCGTTGAATAGAAGAAAGCTCGTAATGGGTGTCCTTTGACCATGCTTATCAGAGCATAGAGATCTGTCCAACTATTGTCCAATGTCTAATGCCCAAGATGAGAGATCGACGACGGCTGTGATGAAGCCTCCTAGCTGGGTATTCTCGACATGCCGTCGCCGGACATTGGAGCGTTTGTTGCTGCCAATCCATGTTTCGATGCAAGCGTGTTCTGTGTAGTTGTGAAATTGACTCGGGGTCAAGTGATGAGCCCACAAAAGCTGAGAAGTGAGTTCTTCTTTGGCCACCCGCCTACTTTAGGATACCAGTTGATGAGTCTCTTGCCAAACAGCCTTGTCGATATGAAAAAATACAGATGGCCGACTTGAGTGACGTCTTCGTGAACAGAGATACTGCGTGCGGATCATTCCTCTCGGTGCTAATAGCTCGCTTCCAGAATGCTCTCATTATAAGCTCCCTCTGCCTGGCAGTTGATTATCCACTGTTGTCGAGCATCTTCGTCAACGAGGTCGATGTCCGATGACCTGAGGGGGACAGAAAAAGCCCCTGTGTCCCAATTGACCGAGCGCCTGCATAGAGGTTCCTTGGTAGACGCTTAGTTGATGATGTGAGCCACCGGCCAGGGAGCTTGCTTGGTGTCGCAGACGAGCAGCTTCAAGCTGCGCTACTCGCTGCCGTTACCATTACATGCCTCGGTAGACTGCGTAATGGGCGGCTGCCGCATCCTGAGGCTGTATGTCGCCGAAGTCGCGGAAAGTGACGAGCCTGGGGCTGTGCCTCATCTTCGGAGACCACTGTCTAGCGATACGCCCGAGATGGAAGCCCTCAATGTCGAGTTTGTTGGCTTGTTTCAAAGACCTTTCCTCAGCCTCAGCACGAGTCTGAGGACAGGGCCTTGGTGCTGCGAGCGTGGAGTGGCCTGTTGGCGGTTACCGAACCAATCCCTGAAAACAGGAGAGGCGCCCTGTGACAAGTCACGCTCATCAACTCAGACATTCCAAGGCCACGGGTTGTTCTTGGTCATGAGACGTTTCGCTATGATAATTAGCACAAACCAAGGTATGGATTATATTAGTGATACTTACTGATGAGCCTCCATTGAGTCATATCGACGTGGTACTCAAAGTAAGACACGTTGACGTTGCTGAGGCCCTTTCCAAACAGGTGCTCACCCTGAAACTCGATCGCCGTGGTGTGGGTAGCCTGCGGTTCGTAGTAGAATTCCTTAACTAACAAGAGGGAACCGATCAGCGGCGGAGTCGTGGGGCGATGAGTCGACAGGCCAATTTCTGATGACGCGCTCAAAACGCAAGGCCTCAAGTTCGACCCTGTTGGCCATTCCGCGTTTTTCAACGGCCATCTGCTTAGCCTCAGCAAGTTTTTCAGGGACGAAAGCTTGTTCCGAGCAGGGAATGACCAGGGATTGGCGGTTGCTGATGCACTCTTGAGTCTCTCCACCAAGTTCTCGAGACTGGCATCAATCCCTGAAAACAGGAGGCGCCCTGTGACAGGTCACTCTCATCGATTGAGACGTTCCAAGGCCATGGGTTGTTCTTGGTGATTATAATATATATTACTAAAGTAATTAGCGCAGTTAAGTAGAGTGCATTGTCGGTGATACTTACCAATAAGTGTTGGTGGCAGCTCAACTTGGTCTATACGGTTGTCAATACCATACAACTAGTAACGGATCAAAATCTCTTATTCGCAGAGAATTCTCCGATAGTCGCGGCGATGGCCACTCCGGTGTGAGCGGCCTTGAAGAGCAATGGAGAGGTTGCGGTTTCGATTTGGGACAGTGCCATAATGAAGCCGTTCCTGACGCTGGATGAGGTTACGACAGGGTTCAAAGGTGAGTCCGTACATGACAGGAGCGTAGTGTCATCATGTGTAGCGGTTGAAGGAAATGGCAATAACAGGGTCGGGATGACCGGTTTGGGGTGGCGGAGGCGTGCTCTGTGACTCAGTTGTTGTCAGTATCCTCCGATGGTGTTGTCTTGACATTTTCCGCGATAAAACTAACCCTTGAAGGACTCACAGCGTATCCATCAGGCGATGCACGAATGTCGGATATATGGGGTCCAGCGATAATCTGATGTGGTCAATTGTCAGTCATGAACTTTGGTGGGCTTGGTAACTTACTCGTATAAATGTGTATGTTTGGGAGATCATGAAGGGTGCATGCCCGTATCAAGTTGGGCTTGGCACTCACTCGAATGACAGCCATGCTCATGCACACGTTCTCTGGCTGATGGTCAGCTTGATCTGATGATGCAAAGAGATGGAAAAGAGATGGAAACCAGTCTCATCAAAGTGCTCACCTATAGTTTAACAGTCTTGGGTTCATGTGACTGGGCACTGTAGCGGACGTCTTGGTGTAATAGATAAGAGAAGTTGTATATATATCAAGAGAGACATGGTTGATTACCATGATCGCACTTTGAGATGAATGAGTGAAGGAGGAGGGAGGGAAAGGGATCATTTATAGGCAGAATCATGTGACCTTTCTTCCGTCACAAGCCCTTGTTTTCATGCATCTTCATATGCTTGCCATGACCATGACGCGTCATGACAAAGACCAAATGGATTGCGCCGTTGATAGCTGAAAGGTTTGATCAAGTTCTGAAGATGGGAGGCTGAAATTCACTTGTAAGCGAGCTCCTGGCAAGCATGGTTGGCAAAATGTTAACAATTTCATGAAACATACTCAACAAATGATGTCGCAATCTCATGTGACCATCAATTGCAGAAATCGGCCTTGTTGTGGGATCAAACATGCAAGCACATGCCACAAGCTGTAAAACATGGTAAGACGCCGTTATTGCGTTGAGACCCATGGTGTGGATTGTGCTTTTGGGGGAGACGACAATATGCCTCTTCGACGGTAGTCCGCGAATGGTGGCTGTGTTGGAGAAGGTTGAGAAGCCGTTGCCTTGGCTGAGACAAGGTTCTGATGTGACCAATTGCGTAATTCATGCCATCTGGAATAGGCAATCCCATGCAGCCCTTGTCCACGATCCACATACACGAGGTGGACTGCGCCACTAACAGGTCGACTGAGACGCCGCGTGGTCCCTGAGAACAGCGTGTGGGAGGGTCACATCGGAAGAGGTCGGTATCGGAAGGGAGAGTAGGGCATTGTTGGGCTTCGTGAGGGGTGACAGTAGACCGTCTCGGACTTTGACGCGTCGCTTCGCTTGAATGTATGTCTAAGAATCAAATGTCAGTTCTCTGCGCAAATATTGCCAAATCACTCACCTTTGGTGTTTTCGGCAGCAAAACAGAGCGATGCTTTGGGCTGTGTGAGCTCCGCTTGTCTTGCTTGGACCGTCGCGTGATTTGCGCGCGTGTCGATAGATTTGTTTGACCGCGTCGTGATTGTGGATTGCGCATCAAGCAGAAACCGGATGATTTTTTGTAGTCAATCTCGGCGGTTTTGCGCGTAGAGAGCCAGTTGAGGGTTCGACTGGGTGTCGAATGCATGAGAATGGGTGGATTGAGCTTGTTGTGTGCCTCTTGAGCCAAGGGCCTGAAGAACACTGGCCCATGAGAGTGGGCCCGACTCGATTGGTTACCCTCAACAGTGCACTTAGAACGAATGTTTCTATCGCAAACTTGTAGCACAGTTTGGTAGTGCAGGTACTGTACAGGTCACTCACTACGCTTGCAAGCGCTTGAAGTCCTTGTTTTTGTTGGTCCTGCCCTTTCAGTGCAACCTCGTTCATTTGCTACTTATCTTTGAGGCATTACAAGTCCTTTCATCTATGTTACCAAATCGCATGCGCTGCTTCAAGTTGTTCCTTGAATCAATCGCCATCCGCACCCAAGTCGTTGGTCTGGTCTATAGAAAAAGAAGTGGTAGGTTGAGTTTGTAAGGTTGAAGACAATGGACTTTGTCACCAGATTTAGTACTGGCTGCCGATATTTGCCAGTGACACAGGATGGTCCCTGAATCAGAGTACAGAGAATCTTACCAGCCACACCGCTTTTCACCAGATTCAAACCCACCTTTCTCTCCTGCATTCCTTAAGTTCCTCTTCCCACAACAGAGAATCGCCTGTTGAATTATTCAAGCCTTTTCTCCGCCATGGTGTCAGAACCCCCCGACCCTTCGCGATATATCGTATGGTTCATCGATTCACGACGCAGTTTCATTTCTGATTACCTCGAGTACGTTGGCAACGATGCAACCGCCAAATGGGACGACTGCGTGAAGAAGGCTTTTGAGCAGCTCATGAAAGCCCTCAAAGCCAAAGGCCTTACCCAAGTCAGCCACAACTGGCTAGAGTACGAAGCAGATCGTGTCGCCTGGCAAATGCTCTGTAAGTCTTTGGATGTGAAAACTAGTTGCTAAACTGACAAAAGACAGTCAACGAACTTCCCGTCGAAGCTGTTGGATGGCCCTTCACCATGCCATCTAAATTTGATGCACCCGAAAAGATCGCAGAGGGTATCTCGCCAACCTACCAGAAATGGCGTCTGGACCGTGGCCTCCGCATCTACAACGCCAGTTATCACATTCTTCACGAAAAACCGGGAGTGCCGTCTCTGGACCAGCGGAAGGAAGTTTGGGGGAAAGATAACAACTATCCCCGTGAAGCTGTGGCTCCCATCACTGGTCCGTTCCAGATCGCACTCCCACTATGGATCGATGTCTACGACCTTGTTCTTGGAGAGAACAACCACCTCCTCAACATGATCAACAATGAAATCGTCCCACCCCACCTGGCAGTCTCATGGATTGACGATGATGAAGCCTGTTTCACTTTGGTTGTTGGATTCAGCCCTACCACCTGTGTCAACCCTGGAAGGACGGGTGTCGATTCTTCTATCAGATATCTGTGGCAATCCGTCGTTGATTGGACGATTGAAACCTATTATGGTGCGACAATGTCGCTCGCGACCTTTCTGCGCGTGCGCAAGGCTATGCCTGTTGCTGACGACATGCCCTACCATAACCAGAGGTTGACTGCTCGGGCCAGAGAAGCATATGCCGAAGTCCAAGACGAGCCAATATATTTCATGAGGGGCGCACATGAGAACCGAAACTTCATGGCCAAATGTCGTGATGATGTTTTGGAGATCATTGAGAAGCCCTTGCCCGAAGCCAAAGCCGAACTTAGCCGCTGGGTTGTCAACGGAGGCCCCGAGTCGGAGTCCGACGAGCGAGTTCGAGCTGCACGAGAGATCTGGGTGTCTAGTACCACAGATGAAAGAACCATCCAGGAGGCGCTTATCTGGGCTTGGGGACCGCATCACATGGCGATCTAGTTTCAGGTGGAAAGACATAACCAAAGGAAAGTGTAGCTTGTCATCAGGCAGCCAAGTTTCTATGCTCCTAGGAACGTCATATCCCGCCGACAGGCTTCTATCACTGAGCGCAATATTTGTCCTTGGGGTACGCGGAGGATACGGGCTACTAATGGCATAAACCATGCACCTGTATTCAACTAATATGGACAATCAAGTAAACGACGCCAGCTCCCTTAGTCAAACTGTTTTCACCTTCAAATCACACTGCCGTTGTCCATCACATCTATTTGTACTTTGTGAAGTATGCACAAGTCTTTTTGCGTCTATAAGCAAAGCTTATTCTACTTGATTTCCTCTGGCGATTGCATGACTCCCTGGACCTTGCCCTTCATTTCGCTGTGACCTTACAATTCCTGACTCTTCAAATGTAGTCAATGACCGACAGCAATCCATTTGGCCTTTCAGTAGCGGCTGGTAGTGACCCTCGCAAAGACATAAAGATGCTTGGATCTTGGATAGAGGATAGGCCAAATGATATCGCGCCTATCAGTAGTCACTGAGGTATATTACATGCTGCTTTGTAGGTGCCCAGGATGCATCCGACTTTTGGACCATTTGCCACCATTTTCAACACAGGCATATATTCTTGAGCATTCCGGTATGTCAAATGACGGCAGCAATGTATTCTGAGATAACAGCTTTCCATTCGTACATGATCCAGCTATCATTGAGCCCATATCCTTTTGTATCACGACCTATGCCCATCATCGTCCAGAAACTGCTCACCATTATCGCTATGGTAGGCATTCGTCGGTGTCTTAACTGCATACTGTTAGAATCGATCCAGAAATCCCAAAGAGAACATACCATTCAAGTTTCCGGCCCAGTCTAGATGACCCGCCTGCCAACGTCTTCGAGTTAGATGCGGGGGCCGAGGATCGCGGGCCAAGTCATACCAGCTGGCTCCCAGTAAGTCTCAAAGACTTTCCCGAAACTCGCGGTCTTCGGATCAATCGGAAACACGTACCGCTCGGGGTAGGCGTCGAATGCTTCCTGGATCTTCTCCATGCCCTTGTAGCCTATGTCCCTGCAGAATTTCTGGGACCAGGGGAACCCCAAGACGATATTCGGGACGAATTCGTCTCCGTTGCAGAACTCGTGGAGGTATTCCCACCAGGGCGTTGAAGTCTTGAGAGGAGGCATGTTAGCTCGCTGTTGAACCAAGATCTTGACCTTCTCTTGTAGGCTGATTGCCTTGAACTGCTCACACGAGTCCACCGCATGTTTCTGTTCGTTGCAGATCGGGCAGCCAGTCACATGTCCTTTGTAGCCTCTCATGATGCAGTCAGTCAAGGTGTGGTACTTGCTGCCACACAGCTTGCACCATTGTGGGACAACATGCTTCTTCTCACTTGGAGCCTGGATGTTCCTGCCGAAGAGACCGACTGACTTGCCGTCCTTGTCCCCAAAGTCGTTGTTCATCACTACTTTCTGCGTATGGTCTCGCTCGATAGCCTCAAACTTGTCGGGGATGATGGCCGACATTGTGATATTGAAGCCGACAGCTGTGGGATTGTCTTCCTTGAGCCGCTTGGCCATATTGTCGAGTCCAAGTCCAGTCTCTGAATGAATCCAGAGGCCGTTGTCGGCGGTATCCGTGTACCAGTTGTTGCCGAAGCCACCAGCAGGACCCGAAGGAGTGAGTTTGGTGGCGGGTACTCCGTCCGCGGTACACACACGGGTCATCCAGGCCATTTCGCTGTACTTATACACGGTCTCTGATTCAGGCTGAGGCTGGTTCCAGTACATAGAGCTACTGGGCCTGTTTGACGAGTGGCCGCCATGTGCGCCTCGCACGCCCACATTAGGATAGCCGCCCCGGCCTCGCTGACCAGGACGTCCTCCTCGTGGGGTCGAAGAGCGTGTCTCAGAAGGTCGACTGACGCATTGAGCCACACTCAAACTATCCATTCCTTGCTGAGGAGACTCCTCTCTCTTAACAGTACGCTCAGGAGCTCGACCCAGGGGATCATGACGACGACTTCGTCGATCCTGACCGTTGTTGTTGTTGATTTTGGGCATCGTGAATCGCGGTAGAAAGAGTTGTTTCTTTAACAAAAGGTCGTTGTGGGCTTGCTTCGTGGTTCAGATGGCGATGCTTTGTGGAAGTTCTTTCAGTTGCGCCTTGGTGAATTTGTTGACGTGAGGTCGGGTTGTGCTAAGAGGGGCCGAGGCTTGCTTGAATTATGATATAGCTTACCCAGGCGGGTTTGACAGACTCGAGGTCCACTAGAAAAGCAGGCTTGCGACCACAGTGACTCAAGGGCAACTGGCAGCCTTGGCACCAGAAAACCAGACCCATATGAGCTTTACTTGGATTCTGATCAGAAGAGTCTGCCAGTGCACGCCCCACTCTCCAACAGTCATGTTCACCTTACTCTCTGTTCCTGGGCTGATTCAACTAACAAGTCTTCCAATTTTGAGGTTTCCAACAGCCTTACTTCCCGCCACCAAGACTTTTAACGTTTCTTTATTCCCTTCCAGGATTTATTCACGATACAGACAAACTGAAATATCGAACTTACAGATGACCGAAACACGACCAAACCGATGGGCCACGAGCGCCGCTCAAGATGAACACCCTTGCCTCGATGACGAGTACGAGGACGAGGACGAGGACAATGGCCCAAGTGAAGAGGCTCTAGCACATGCCAGATACTTGTTTGATAGGCGTCAGCAGGTGGCTGGATCGACTGCAGCTGGAATTGTCAGAAGGATCACTCGGCCTGCTCCTGGAGGTTGGTCCGACTCCGATGAGGCTGTTATCTCTGGTTACTGGGACGCGTCGCCCACCAAAGCCCATTCTGCAAAGATTAACCAGGGTCAGCATGCCGCATTACTGGCCTTGTTCAAGACGAGCATTAGGGTTACTGGCCTGGCTCCCATCACCATGATATCTCCTATCCACTGCTTACGGTACCAACCAGTGTTGAGGGACAATACGGGTCTGGACTCGGTATGACGGGCTGCAGCACCGTGAGGTAGATAAACATTCTGAAATGAAGACAAGAAATAGGATTATGAAAGATGTATAACCTAGCAATAGAGAATTAATTCTACAACTTCAATGACTCTGAAAACAAAATATAAAATAATCTGTGTTGTATGGCCATTATGAATAAATTCGAACCTGCGGCCCTGAGGTCAAAAAGGCAAAAAAAGACCGGTTCAAGCCTCCGCTAGACCACTGCCCCCGAATGCACCTGACATCCAGGCGACAGCCGCTTCACGGGAATGTTGACGAATTGTGAATTGAAGGCCCTTATATACCAATACTAATTTGTTCAGAACGTAAAGGTCGGGATGATTTGTCACGAATAGCAGCCACCTCGGTTCAAACCATGTCCCCTTTCTCTGTCTCAGGCTCAGTCCGTTCCGTGCTGTAGAGGCATTGTAAGAAATCCATCACGTTGGTCAGAAGGTGCACAAGCATATGCATTGCGATGACTTCCTATGAATTATTCTGTAATCCGACTTCCTGGTGTATTGTCTTCAGTTGAGACTTGTGGCTGGGAGTTCAAGCAGAGAGAACTTGACTGTTACAAAGGCCCTGTCCTGTCCATCCTTTCTAATAACCAAGCATTTGCTTGGAGTTGGCCAATACAGAATGTCACGGTGTTTTTATCGACGTGGTGCGGCATGACTGTTAAACAAATCCAATAGTGGCTTGAGCATATCTGTACTCCTGGCCTGAATGTGGAGAAAGCATCTCTGCAACCTTTGAGCACCAAGGCTCACCCTTACTTATTTTGAGAGTATGGTCTTGCACTCGTTTGGATCAGAGCTGAAACGCCAAGAGTATTCTTCAAGATCTCACTTATGACGTTCTTCACGACTCTCTTCATGACGTTCTTCACGACTTTCTCCGCCCCCCTCTTGACGACACTCTGCATCAAGGTCACAGTTAAAGTCACATTTTAAGTCAAAGCGTTTCTCGGCCTTCCTCAAAGCCATGTCTCTTCTTGCAGACGTCTCAAAGGAGATCCCGTAGTAATAATGTTGAACCCTAGCATCACCAACTCAAGGTCACGACAGCCAACCCCTTTGCATTCATGCAGTTCACCCCCAGCTCAATGCAGTCTTCGTGGTTATGGACAGCCACTGTGACATGTAACCACGCCCCATTGACACAACCGTCAGTAGAGCTTGTTGTGCTTTTGGGCCCTCAAAAATCCACAACCATTTACAACGTCGACTCGAGTTAATACATGTAATTCGGTAAAGCACAATCCTGAATAATCTCATGATTTCCCATTCTCCATTAAGCCCCTTCCATTACCTCGATCAATAATTAATCATTTCCAATCAATCCCACTTATAAAGCTGGCCCTTATAATAAGTCCTGGTTGAAGATTATGAGCTGCCAGTGCCAGGCATCTGCACTACCCTGGTGCTGACATGATGAAGGATAACCATTCAGTCACTCTGATTCATAGGGTACAATAGAAACACACAGAGCACAATAGAAGAAAAGATCAGTTGGGGCCTGAGGCCTACCTTAGCAGGATATGCGTATATAAAGCTCTTCTCCCACCCTCACTCCTCGATCTTCTTTTCTCCTCAGTCACCATCAACACAATCGCCTGTGCTGGTGTTTTTCTTTCTTTCCCACTACCACTACCACTACCACTACCACTACCACTACCTCTACCACTACCACTACAATGTCTGCAAGCCAGTCCACCGTCGCCGCTCCCGCTGAGGGAGACTCTCTCGATGCTTTCGTCGCCCGTCTCATGGCTGAGACCGGCGCGACCCATGTGAACTTCAAGATCACTCCGAACATGCCTGGTAAGTCGCATCATATCCACTGTTGTCATGTCATACTGATTGTTAAAGTCAACGTCAATCCTGGTGCCCCTGGTGCTGCTACCTCTGCTGGTGCCGCCATCGACAAATTGATCGCCGACATCAAGGAGAAGACTGGTGCCACCAGTGTCCGCTTCAAGCTCACTCCCAACAACCATGGTAAGTTAATCGGTTGTTACTCTTGCCACACCATACTAATGAATTGACAGCCAACATCAACGATGGGATGGTTGCGGCGTCCAAGTCTAAGCTTTAAGCTGCAACAACAACCATGTCTGGCGGAAAGGACCGAGAGGATTTGTGGCCGGTAGAAGCAGTGGGAGGAATGGAGCAAACGAGATAGCTCAATAACAATCTTCCACGCCCATATCTTGAAACGTGAAAAGTACCCCGGGTGGCTGCGATTATGTTGACGATGGTCCAAGCGAGAAGAAATCAATCACCGCTGTGCGTCTGAGGCAGGAAGCGGGTGGGGGGATCGCCTTTCGGTGCTCTCTTTGAGCGACTGGATGTGATTCGTAGGAGCTGTTACGCTGTTGGACTATATTCGTGGACTTGCGTCTTGCACGTTGTCTTCAGGGCTGACGGTCTGTCGGTGATCTCGGTACCACCGCGAACTCTCACTTCGGTCCCCGGCTTTTGCCTTATTCATCTGATACTCCCAAGTGTTAGCTGGCGAAACAATTTGCCGTGCTGTTTTACTCACTCATATATAAATATGTTGGGTTGGAGGGATAAGGCAAACAAAGGCTGCGCGCTCTGCAGGGTCGCAAGATGAGCCCGGATGGCCTGAGTGCTGTGCTGTTGGCGGTGGCAGGCCATGCCTCAAGGAGAGAAGGTCTGATGTTGTAAAGGGTCAGCTTGCGATCTCGCTGAATGCTTCATCACATCAGCCAATGTTGCCTTGAATGGTAGAGGCATTTACCGAATGTTAAACCCTTGTTCAATTCTGCGCAGGACCATTAAGAACAAAGACTTCAAGCGCTTGCAAGCTTATTGACTGAAAGTTACAAATCAGTTGGCAAACAATATAACTACGAGTCTTTGCTGGTTTACAATCTCAGTTACAAGTCTCGACTGTGAGAAAGAAATGCATTGAATGAAGGAGGCTATATTGATACTGTAGACATTAAGCCGGCACTGGTTTGCAAATGACGTCTTCTGGTACCTATATTACAAATCTGATCATCTTGGTGTGACATCAAAAGTTTTAGCTTGCTAAAAGCAAACGTCAAAGTCCCACATCTCCCAAACAACAAACATTGCAGTTTTCTATATCACTGCAAGCCCTGTCCTCTCGGCCTTTCTTGAAAGCATTTGTCTCTTTCTTTCGATCAACATGACGCCAAACAAAAACGACAAAGACACTCCTATGGAGCAGAGCGAGCTCCCAAGAACGTCAGAGAATGCGCAAGACCGGCCCCTTTCCGACAATGCTGTTTCCGAGCCCAACACCACTGTCGCTTTGCGTCCTGCTTTTGGTACCAGCAATGCCGTCAACTCGCCTGGTCAAAACACGTCCCTTATGCATGGAAGTACCTTTCATGGCGCCATGGGCTTCAGCAGAGGTCGCGGCGGATGTGGCAGGGGAAACCGTGGTCGTGGAAGAGGACGAGGCCAGTCCAGTCGTGGACGAGGTGGAATCCAAAAGCACACGTCCACATCGCTCACTCAGAAAATTGTCATGAACAAGGCCCTGGATAATCACGTCAACAACACTATTACGGCTCCCTCCAGCCAAACTCGCGATGGCAGTCTCTCTACCGTCAGCACCCCTCGGCAAGCGTACACTCATAATATGGGAACCGAATATGACCACAGCAACGAAGTGGCGAGGCGTCGACGTTTGGTTAGAATGGGACGGACCCCGGAGATTTCCCAGGTGAATAAGAACGAGTGTGCTTTCTGTGAAAGGAAGACACACAAGATCGACAACCACCTCGACCTTCCCAACGGTGACCTCCCAGGATGCATTCTGTGTCACAGCATACAGCACAACACGGAAGACTGCGCCAAAATGTCAGACATGAGTTTGACTCAAAAAGGTTCGTGTCTTTGTTGACGGGCGTGCCAACCTCTCCCCACTGCGTACCAGAGTTCCGTGGTGGGATTTACTTTACAGTTGGCTACAGGACGACAGCTCCAGGGGACAACAGTTTCCAGTAGGATTCCCTTGGTCTAAGAAATTCACCAAAGAAGTGAGCCGTCGAAACTACGGCCTGTATATCCGGGACCTCCAGATCCAACTTGATCATCGCGGTTACCTCCCAGCGGACTTCCCCAAAGACGAAAAGACTGCCACTCTGGACGCAGTCTACCTGAACTACATCGCTAAAGATGGTAAAACATGGGTCGCTGATCTTGCCAAGAGGGTACTTGGTGAAGGGGGACGCAATGGGTCAAGCTAGTTGTCGGGATGAGTCTGGTTGATGATTTGGCGGATGGGTATCGAACAGCGACACCAATAGGGGTGGGTCTGGTCGGTTGTCAATTCGATGGAAGCCTTGGCTGGCGTTTATTAGAAGCATGCGCATTTTACAACAAGGGTGATAAAGTTTAATTGCGTATAAGTACGGATCAGTTGGTCGAGAAGTCCTGTCACTTTGCTTGTTGCCGTTTCCATAGTGATAATGACCTTAGACACCATTGAAGTGAAGGGAAATCAAGAGTGAGAAAGAGGGGAATTCACACAGCACGAGTCGAGTTTACTTTGACATTAGACTCAAATGCGCACTGCCATTATTCCTTCAGTGCATCAGTGAATAATGTCAAGCAGGGTCCATCGAGCAATGAACTTGAGTGAGCTCATGGGTAAGTAGTCTTGGGTTAAAATTGAGGTGTCAAGCAATGTCTGGCGGTGAAGATCACAGTTAGTTTTAGGACAAATATTACGATAGATCAAACATCAAGCACAGATTTAGAGTCAAGAGATGGGCGTCAATGGTGTGGTATTCAGTTAAAGCTCCCGTTTCCACCCCCCAATTTGCACCAGCCCAATCCTCATCACCGTATCTTCCACCATGGTAGACTTTAATGCTTGACCCAGGCACAAGTAACTCTCAACGGAGTTGGCAGCATCGACTGAAGGGAAGTTAGTATGGCATAAATAGAAGACATTGCCAGACTTACCAAAGGCTGAACCAGAACTACTTCTCGGTAGAGGAGTAATTCTCGGCGGAGGGGTTCTCAACAGAGACGTTGGGGTTGGCAGCGCCGACTGTATGGAAGTCAGTATGGTTCGGACAGAAGACATTGCAAGACTTACCAGAGACGGTACCAGTCTCAGACTGCTCAACACCCTGGTCGTCGGGGGCGGGGATGAACTCCGCGATGACGGTGGTGCAACCAGTTGCCTCAACGACCTTCTTGTACATCGCGACGGCTTCGGAGGGATCGCTGATGATGGCAGAGATCTCGTAGCTAGAGGTGTTGCCTCCAGTGTTGTCCTGATTGGCAGACATGTTGGGCAATGAGTCGAGTGTTGGGTTGATCTGGGAAAGAGAAAGAGCTTGGGCACGAGGGCAGACAGTTTTGGTGAAGTTGGATGAAGAAAGAAGAAACTTGAGCTGAGGAGAGAAAGAGAGAGGTTTATGTACCCATCCTAATTGTGCGCTGTGCTGCTGTTCTGCCCTAACGAACCGAGGACGTGGATGATTCAGTGGCCAGAGCTGGCAAGTGTTGTCCACTGCCAGCTATTCTAGCATGCCTCTTGGAATATCTGTTGGTTTTTTATTTTCTTTGACCACTGATTCAGGAACCAGGTGAGCTGTGCAGACAAGGTCGTACCACAGATCAGACAAGACTCACCTGAAGTTAGACTCTGAAGCTCCTAGCACCAAATATCCTCTTCTATCACAATAAAGCATTACTTCGAAGCAATTCCTCGACAAAGCTCCTATCATACCATTTTATCCGAGATCGGCGGCAGAAACCTTGAACGTTTGGTCTCATTTTCTCACCCGTCTCGCAAGTCGAAATCCGCAAAACAACACCACAGTCCTCGCCACAGCCCCCAAAACAACGCTTTTTGAACATCTTTCGCCCAGGCCTTTGCCGTTACTCACCATGGCTCCTCCTCACCGTCAGAGTGACCGTAACCACCGCGAAGACCGAGATCGAAGCCCACGCCGCACGACTTGGGGTCAAACGGGTGGTTCACAGAATGAGGATGCGGGAGCCGCCCAGCGAGCTGTTGACGAAGCCATAGACAGACATCGTCAAGCTCAACGTCAAGTTGACGAGGCCATGGAACGGCAACGTCAGGCTCAACGCGAAGTCGACGAATCAATGAAACGGCAACGCCGGGGAGTAGTTCAGGGCGAAGTTTCGCGTCTGCAAAGCCGTGCAGCCTTCCTTGCTGGTGGTCAGGCTAGTGGTGGTGGTCAGGCTAGTGGTGGTGGTCGTGATTCACAGAGCCAAACCCAAAGTCACCGAATACCCTCTGTTGCAAGCAATCGCAACACATCTGCTCTTCGCTCTACTTTTCGCCAGGCCAGCAGACCAACTGGCATCACCAAGCCTCGGCAGACACCAAGTGTTGGGCCACGCGTCCCCATGAACACCGTTCCCGAGGCTGAGGGGCAAGAATTCGTCCCCAGTCATCATGGAACTGCTCGCACCGCTGTTGTCAACCAGACTCTCGGTACAGGTGGGCAGCACCACTACCACTTCCCCGCGTCAACCGGCTTTGGCGGTATGCATGGAGTCACCAGTGATACGAATTACTTGAAAGCAGTCGGCGACCATGTGGAGAAGGTCAATAAGTGCTCAGGGGTGTCCTACCGCGTGGAGCCCAGGATCAACGACGCCAAGAGCTTCATGGAAAATGAAGAGAAGCTCGTGAGGGTCACTTCTTCTTCTGGCCGAACCCGACACGTCACGTCCAATGCTCTCGGTGAACCCAGCGGGGTCGAGGCCTCACGGCAACCCAGCAGTGAGTGTGTCTACTGCAAAAGCAAGACACACACCCTGCGCCACTGTCTGGATGCAGATGAGGGCATGATCTATGGTTGCGTGATATGCAACAAGGACGATCACTTGGTAGACGAATGCCACCAGTTTCGGAACATGTCTCTGAAACAACAGGTTGAGCTCCTGGTCTTTGACCGGGCCAATATGCCCCGCCTCGCGGTTAGCAAGGGGTTTCCCAAGTGGTACGATCTCCTCGAAAGAGCTATCTCATCCGGGGATATTGATGACAACGAACCAATGAAGGGTTTTCCCTGGACTGGTAAATTCTGCACGGACATCTGCTACGAGGAGAATGGAGACACGATCAAGGCACTTCAGAAGCGGTTCGATGAATCCGGCTTCGACACGTCGATCCTGCCCGTGGACCCTAACAGGGCATCACTGAGCGCGGTCCGAAACTGCTACGACTACTGTGCTTAGGCTTCTACTGCGCTATTTGGTGTCATTTCGCTTTCCACGGGCTATGTCGCATCCTCACCAGTCTCTTGAAAGCTCAATCCCGACAATGTCGGAATCTGCAAAAGGCCATCAAGGAAAAGGGTTGTGTATTTGCAGTATACTGTCTACGACACGAAAGAAGTTTAAGTCTCACTATAGATTAAGAAGCGGCGAAGTTCGTTTAACCTGTTGACTATATCTTTTATGTAGTTATCCCCAGATGCTTTTAACCGTCGTGTCATGACCATAGCTAATCAAAACTGGCACCTTTCATTATAGACATGACGTAATATCACGGAATTCCAATGTGAACAGTAAGTCTGGAGAATTGTGACATGTATCACAATGAGAATGGAACCGAGTTGAGGTTCGAACTGTGGTTAAGGGCTCGGGAGGTGATCCGAGGCGGACCGCAACTCAGGGACAACTGGCGAGCTGTAAAAACAAGCACCAGAAAATGAGCCCCACTGAAGCCAAGTCGTGCTCTACAATCCTTAACACTAAGACTTCTTTCTTCTTAAAAATCACATCGCTCCGCAGCAAGTTTCTTCACAAGTTTCCAACATGCCCAAGATCACCGTCACTCTCGACTCCGCGGATACCGACCCGCTCGATACTGGTGCTCGCCGACAGTACATAAACGTTTTCTTTGCGACGCTTCCAATCTCGAGCAGTGTCATCCAGCAACCCCACACCAAGGCAATCGAGCTTCAGAGCAAGCATCTTGCGGGGCGGGGGCTTCGTAAAGTCAGAGCGGTCTACTTTGAGTACCACGTCGATGTGACTCAGTGGAGGCTCATCAGTAAGTATCACTGACACCTTGACGAAAGAAGCAGGAAGACAGGGACCACCGGCTCAAGAATCTCTCTCGTTCATGTACGAGGGCTATCAAGCCTCTGAAAGGCCTAACTCCTTCGTTGGCACTTCTCACCAACCAGCAGCCCCTTCTGTCTGCCAAGCGTTGCCCAGCTACCGACGCCCAAGTGTGAACACTCGAGCACCAGAACACCATGTTATTAGCCACTAACAGTCGCAGAACCCCACGTATTATGGTGGGTTATCAGCATGATATTCGCCCAGATCTACCAGGAATAAGAGTGGACATTCAACAAAGTTACAGCTGTGTCAAGGATTCTTATCATTAGCGGCGCAATTGCGACAACATACCGCGCGGCAATTCAGGTGAAGAAAACCACCGCTTAGTAAACATATTTCGAAAGGCGCTAAAGTCGCTAGCTGAGGCAGAGCAAACTATGTTATGGTTTATGTTGGGATATTTATTGCATGTTATGCTGTATCCCTCTACTATTTAATCTTTAGAATTATTATATCTTTATAGCAGCAGCAGCAGTAGTAGTAGTATTAATAATAAAGACCTAACTATAAGACCTATTTAGGATTCTAAAGCACTAAATTCTAATTTAATTATAATAAATAGGACTATTACTCTATATAATAGAAGGAAAGGGTATAATTAAATATACTATTATAGATTATTTATAGAGGCATTACTTAAAGATCTCCAGGGATGCTAAACATGCTTTAAGATTATGCTATCGCTTCTTATTATGAGATAATTATTAGGCTGTATATAGCTTATTAGTAGGGAACCTTGTATAACGGGTTAACTTCTAATCAAGGGTACCCCTGGACTAGAATACGAAATGGAATTAATAGCGCATAACTAAAGGTAGACTCGGAAAGTTTATTCCCAACCTGAAGGAGGTGGAGATAATGATTTAATCCCTCATGAGCTATAATATATATTCTAGGATTACTGCCCTAACTTTTTCTCTGAAGTGTTCCTTTTACAATCATTCATTATTTCTACCATTACATAAACGAACGTATCAATAATGAATTTCCTCTGCAAAGCATTGCTGCTTTGCGCACTAGCAAACAGTGGAATACTAGCTATGCCAAAGTCAAAGCTGCTTGCCTCGCGCAATCTCTTACTAGAAAGCAGAGCTCAACATGAGTCCCGAGATGTGAAACAGATACCCAGCTTCAACTGGAACGGAGGCGAAGTTGCTGGTCCACGCTTTGCATCCATCACTGCAGAAGTCATCATCCCCAATATTACCTTCCCGGATGGATACAATGCCAGCGCGACCTACAGCTCTTCTGTTTGGGTCGGAATTGGTGGAGACCAGAACACTTGTGACGATCCTGCACGCATCAAAAATGGAGGTCTTCTTCAAGGAGGTTATTACTACCTGTACGACCCTCAGGGTGACTTTGGTGTTTTCGCCTTCTATGAGTGGTTTCCGAACCCGCCCATCTTCCTAGACGATACGGAGGGCATTAATACGGCAATTGGTGACCATGTGCGCATGACCATCACCCAAAAGGATAACGTGACTGGTACCTTCACGTGGGAGAATTTTACCTCAAACAAAAAGTAAGTTGGTATAAAGGATCCGTTGACAAATTGCCTCTAATTATAGTAGGTTTACAACAGATTTAAAGGCCCCTGTAAATGGGACCTTGTGTACAAATCATGCAGACTGGATTATTGAGAGCTTTATGACGCGTAATAACCACAACACTCTGTTCCCAGACTTTGGTAAATTGTCATTTACTAACATTAGGGCTGTATCGGAAGCGAATGTGGAGATATCACTACAGGAGCATGGCATTGTTGTTGAGGCTAATCCTCTTTACCCGAGTGGGAAGAAGAACTTAACTGATTGCAAGATGGGATCCGATATTACAACATGTAAATGGCTTGGATATAAGGAAATCTTTGGTAAATAGAAAAGCCAGTAAAAGTGCATAGTAGTGTTATAAGAAGCTAGGGATATTTAGAGTAGTTAAGTAATTTAATAGAAATTTTATTCTTATTTAATTAATGTAATATATTATAAGCCTTTAATTTACTTATAATTTATAGTAATAATAGAGATAATTACAGGATATATATAATATAACTATGAGGGTTATAATATTTATTAAAAATAGCTTTTATGATAATAATATATATATAAAGAAATAATTTAAATATTGTATAAATAATAATAAAAATATAAAAAAAGCTTATAAATAATACTTAACTATTACTCTATAACCTTAAATTAAGTTTATTTTTTTTTTAAAGATCTTTTTTTTATTATAAATTAAAAATAAACTTAATTATTTAATTTCTATTAAAAAAAAAGATATTTAATAAAATTAATTAATATTATTTTTTTATATTATTATTAGTATTTTATTGAATTAACACTATAAACTTAATATAGTTAATAAGTTTATAAGTTAGGTAAGTATATAAGTTCCTTTTTCTATTAAAGTTTTAAAGGCCTTAGGGTAAGACCGGCAAATCTAGCAGCTTGCGCGCAAGCTAAGCGTATATACTGGCAAGTTCTCCAAGACGGCCTTCAGTGATCCAAAGTAATAGCTGCTGTTAACCAGGGGGTTGAGTCTGAATGCCGGCGAGTTGAGTGTTTGCATCACGCAAATGTCCCTGGTGTCTGTTTTCATCCTCGGCATTGGAGGCCCTTGTATTGGCCCTGGCCAATTGAATCTCAAGAGCCTGGACGCCAGGACTTTCGGTAAGCTGATTCTCAAGATGGGTGATACGAGAATTAGCGGTCTCCAGCTTTCGACGCTGGGTGGTAGCCTCCTCCTTGACGGCTGCGAGCTGCATGCCCAGCGACTGGGTTCGTCTGTTGGCCGAGGTCAGGCGTTGTCGAGGTCCCCCCGAGTTTCTGCCTTCCATGCGCAGTCGTTGAATCTCCTGATCCTTTGACCTCAGGAGGGCGTCTTTTTCGTTGAGCCAGCCCTGCATGGCCTCCTTCAACTCTTGGTGAAGGGTCTTGACATCCCGGAGATGCACATTGAGGCGCTCGACTTCCTGTCGGGCATTTGCGAGCAGTAACTTGAGGTCTTGAGGCCGCTGTTGGTCTGCTTGGGGAGACACGTTGACAGGCAACCCCTTTTCGATGCGCCATTCCCTGTAGGCTCCCGACATGCCGGCGCTGATATCGTCCATATCGGGCCCTTTACTCCAAGGCCACGCGGGAGCCTGTCTGTCGAGCAAGACTGTCGAACGTTAGAACTGCCGTATTATGAAACGAATAACTCACAGATGTTACGCCACAGCGTCTTGTCGATTGCGTACTCAAAATACGAGGCAGGGGCCTCAATTATATGACGCTCTTCGTGATACTTTCGACATACAAGAAAAAATGCCGCTTTGCGCGCCTCCTCAATCTCAGGGACCAAGCCACTGTGAAAATGCTGGATATATTGGTCGATATATCGACGGCGCGCATCCATGTTCTCAGGTCTCGGCACGTTGGCCGGATCGAAGGTATCTCGCTGGGAACTCATTGCAGCGACAGGGATGTTGATAACGGTTTAGCAGTGGAAAAGAAAATGAAGACTGGCTGGAAGAGACACAAACGAACAGCGGAGTCAGAGTACGTGATGCAGAGCACTGGTCCTAGCTCAAGAGGCCGCTGAATTACTGACATCAAGTGCCACGTCACGTGGGAGTTTTGGGACAAGAAAATCATGGACATCGAGGTATATTCACCTTATGTCAATGTGCTATTCACATCTCTCCTTAACTAGCTCGTGATTCATTGAGATTTGTCAAAGAATCTCCTGCCTGGTAACTCCTGGTAACATATTGACATTGAAACAGGTGACTCATAAGCATCGTATCGCGTCCCCATGTGCAAAGGTAGGGATCTGCCTCTCTATTGTCAGCTATTACGAGCAGAACGTTAGGCCATCTCTACCATTACTTAAAACGCCTTGTCGCCATTTCAAGGCCGGTGAATCATTACACAGACAGTCGCTAGCCTGGACTCACCAGATGGCCAGTACTCAAGTTCAATACTACATCAAGTGTCGAGGTTATACTGAAGAAATATCCGAAGTTTACCTAAGTCTTTTCACCACTTAAAAAAGTCCAAAAGTCGATTCAAACGCTATCAACTTTGTGATGCCTTTCTCTTTTGCCTTGTGTCCAGCATATTCAGATATCATATTCATTTGTGTCCTGTATTTCGTATGGCCTGGGAACTCAGATACGTTTCCATTAAAAGTTGACATAATCGACGGTAACTTTGTTAGGCCATGTTTACCACTTGTCGGAATTAGACTTACTTTGTGTATCTGAGTTCCCAGACATATTCCCTAGGGTCTTGATGCCTGACGTGTACTCGATGAGGTTCGAATTTCGGGGAATAGTTGACGGACCATGGTTCGTTCCGGATGTCTACTCGATAAGACTAGAATCTGGGGGGTTGCATTGGGGTGCATTGACGAACCATGGTCCTGGGGTCCTCCAGTGTATAAAACAGCTTTTGTGTCGCGGAGATACTGCAGGACGTCTTGGCCTCCGTAAAGGGGTTACTTGGCATTCCATTTTGTTATAGAGTAGAGATGGCTCAGTGTGAAGAATGAGAAAAAGTGAACAATGAGAAATGGCGAGAAGTGGGAGTGGGAGTCCCTTCTGTAGTTGGGTCTGACCCTCTCCTTCTTTAGGACGCAATGGACTGCCATGATTCAAGCTAATAGCTTTATATTATCGTATAGAGTTATAAGCCTGCTCTTTTAGCCTATTTTTCTAACTTTTATTTATACTTCACCCTACCCTCAGACAGCCTGGGTCTTAGAGTTATCAATGTGGTTTTATTTTCCTCTCATTTTCTATTAACTTCAGACCTATATTTGTCCTACAGCTAGAATAAATACATAAGGCCCGACCATTAGAGCAAACTCGCTCCATACTTGAACTCTTGGCCAACTAGCTTCTCGCTAAGTTTCCACAGCCTTTCTGCATCGGCCTTATTTGTCGCCCACGGATATACCTCCTCCAAGTTAGGGTCGGCCACATGGCAGTCGCTCAAGAAAGCACCATTGTGCTCGGCGATGCTCTTATCAAACGCAGCAAAAACATGCGTCGCTGCGCCCTGGTCAGGGGTCTTGAACTTCATGTCGGCCATGCCCCACAGTGACTTTCCGCCGTAAATGTTATCCATCTGGGTGAGATCAGCAGAAAAGGCGGCATAATCGCCGCTTCCATGAGCTGAAAGGTTGGTCAGGCTCGTGCCAGGACACATGCCGAAGCTGAGCAGGCCTCTGGAGCCTAGCTTCTCGGCGAGGGCGAGCGCCGTAAGGGCATTAGCCGTCTTAGATTGGCCGTATGACAGCCACCGCTGGTAATGTTTGCCATCGTTGAAGTTGTAGTCCGTCCAGCGGATGTGGCCGACACGATGGACGTGGCTTGAGACAAAGACGACACGGGGCGCCTTAGAGGCCAAAATCTTATCCATAATCAGGTTCGTCAAGAGAAAGTGGCTCAGGTGGTTGGTCTGGAACTGGCTTTCGTAGCCGTCCTCGGTCAAGCTGAATGGCACCGCCATGATGCCGGCGTTATTGACCAAGACGTCTATCTGGGGCACGTCGGCCCATGAATTAACCGTCTCGGCGGCAGTGCGGACGTCGGAAAGTGACAACAGGTTCAGCGATAGAGGCTTAACCTGGATAGACGGGTGCGTCGTCTTTAGCTCGTCGATGAGGCCTTGCATCTTGGAGACGGAACGGCCGGCTAGGATCAGCGTGGCAGGCTCTGCGTCGGCGACGTGCTTGACGAAGCCCTCTCCAAGGCTGCCTGGAGAGGCGCCCGTAATGAGGATTGTGCTCCCGGCGATGAACGACGAGTAGTACGAAGCAAGCTCGCTGGCCGTAGTTTCGGCGTTGAATGCAGGAGCCATGACTGTGACAAGGATTGAGTTGCTGCTGAAAGGTGAAGATGTTGTAGAGGCGAATGTTCTCTGTATTGTATTGCGTTCAGTGCAAGGTTCAGAACAAATTACATGGCCTTTATACTATCCAGCCTTTCAACTAAAGAGAACGCATGATGGCTTCAAACATGGGGCAGATGTCGTCTCAGCCACGTCCATGCGCTTCACGTCCCAAAGTCCGCCAGAAATCCGCATACACTTACGTCACTATCGGGTACGTACAACTAAAACCA
The DNA here is from genome assembly GCF_900044065.1 of Fusarium mangiferae. Lineage (NCBI taxonomy): Eukaryota > Fungi > Ascomycota > Sordariomycetes > Hypocreales > Nectriaceae > Fusarium > Fusarium mangiferae. The sequence goes on from NW_024573931.1 coordinate 453,352, forward strand.
TCGTGGGAGTAGAGTCGAGCAGGTTTCGCATTCTGTTGGAGATCCGGCACTTCTGCATTGTGCCTGGAGTTAGCGGAATTACTGTCTCCTGGTACATTAGCGCCGTGTTAGTCTGCTTGGGTCGAAAGCGAAAAAGGCTCAATAGTGGGGACTAATGGAAACCTGCACATTTCAATAAACGCAAAAAACGCACTAGGCTTGCTTTGGGTCAGTCGCGTCTTTGGTGTGCGGCAGCTTTTGGGAACACGGGGTTGTTGTGTTTGGAAAGGAGGTGCTGCTAGAGTTGCACCGATCTTAACAGCGCTTCGAAGAGTCGGTCCAGGGATTGGATGGAACGAAGACAGGCGGCGAACTGCTTGAGTCCATAGAACGATGATCACTGAAAGCAATGTTGCATAATGGTCATGGGCACTATCGAATGTAGTCTGAAGATGGCTCAGAATATGATAAGGGACGGGTTCATTCATGTTCAAGTACAAGAGGACGCGCGCATGTACATGGATGATACGCCTTGGCGTGTGTCACTTGCCAGACATGAATATCTCATCAACACTTGCCATTAACGTGTCTTCCGCGGCAGTGAACACGAATTCAAAGACCTCAAACGCCGGGTAGCATGAAGAGATTATTTACGACCATCCTGGTCTAGTGTGCACTAACATTCACGGCGCTCCTCCATTACAACCTTCAAGACCCGTAACAAGCCCCATCCCGCTGCACACGGTTTGTGCGCGGTCATTGCTTTCACAACTCCCATGGTCAGGCGGATGTGGAACGATGGCATGTCTGTCATGCCCGTATCAACCAGGCCAGGACAGAAGCTATTGGTGGTAACCTTGCCAGGACTGTAATGCTTGGAGAGTTGGCGTTGAATCAATATCGTCCAGCGTATGTATATCCTGTGAGGTATTAAAGTGCTTCAGGACTTCGTTTTCGCCCTTCTTCGAGGGGTGCTTTCTGACCAAGCTAACCTTGATATACTGACGACTACCAGTCCAAGTGGCTCTTGTTGATTCTCCAGCCTTGGCCGCTGTGGCTTGATGGATAGGGAGGAGAGAGAGCTCGTAAGCAGAGCGCTAGAGAGATAGTTGACTTACGTGTTCTTCTCGTGTCCCGAACTAGCAACTTCCTTATCGTTTGTACCGGTTCCTGCATTCGCCATCAGAACATGCAGATCCTGAAACCTGGCTGTGAATGTGGAGGCAAAGTGCTGCACGATCTCGTAGTACTCCTGGTCAAGTTCCAAAACGCTAGCTGTGACATTGGGATTGGCAGACCCAATAGCCAGTTTCGAGAGGAGGGATTATCGTACTTTTTCACTCTAACATGTTGCGTACAGCCATTGTGAGGTTCGATAATCGATAGCTAAGAAGTCGGTAACAGATTTCCAGACCAATACCAGCTGTTACGCCAGTTACGATAATGCTTTGCCTAAAAAGTCAATGTCCGAAGGCAAAGAGAGTACTGGCAACCAAAAGAAAAGGCATTGCGTGCTAACTGTTTGGCAAGGCTTGTATGTAGTGGTATATTTTGGTACTCTCATAGAATAGAATGACCCGGCTGGTAGCCTTTTCTCGATTACAAAGTAGAAAGGGAGTGTTGCTATTTCGGCAAGCTGTCGCATAGCTGGAATAGAGCTCGTCTGATACATCACACAAGCATGGGCTCTTACACATGTTCTTCTCATTTCGCTTGGAAGACATAGTTTACTCCACTTCAAGTTTAGCACTCCAGCTAATAGCAAAACTCCGCCATACTGTTACAAAGTCCGCTACCCCATACATGCACCAAATAGCGATAATGGAGTTTAGATTCGGCTTTAATAGAGTTTAGAATTACTACCTAACCGGTAATAGTATTCTATATCTGCATTATATATATAAGACATATAAATTAGCAGTAACAATATAGGATATATCTCAACAATTCCTCTATCACGACATAGAAGAACAACAAACTTCCCTTGTAACATATCCCTTCTTATCTCAACTGTCATCAAGCTGATTATATCATTGCTGTATCTCCATAATGACTACTCCATTTACCATTCTCATCACCGGCGCAAATAGGGGCATTGGCAGAGGTTTTGTTCAATTCTATCTTGCGCGACCCTCTGCAACTGTTATTGCTGCTGTTCGCAACCCCTCTCACCCGACCTCAAAGACCCTCGAGGAACTGCCAAAAGGAAATGGTTCAAAGCTTGTTGTCGTTAAGCTCGACTCTAGCGTGCCTTCCGATGCTGCCAAAGCTATTGCAACAATTAAAAACGAGCATAATATTTGCTCCTTGGATATTGTAATTGCCAATGCCGCTATTGCGAAAAATGGATGTCGCATCCGTGATACCTCTGTCGAGGACATCAACGAGCATATTCAAACAAATGCAGTAGGTCCAGTAGTGCTCTTTCAGGCTACTTTGGACTTACTTAAGACTGGCAAAACCGGAAGCCCCATATTTGTCGCCATCTCGTCTATTGCTGGTTCTATTAATTCTATGGAATTTTTGGCAGATGTTCCTGGGTTCTTTAGTCCCTATGGCGCCAGCAAGACTGCCTTAAATTGGTTCATTCGCAATCTTCACTTTGAAGAACCGTGGCTTATTAGCTTTGTTATTCATCCTGGCGCTGTAGAGACTGATGTCGCTATCGCTAATATGAAGGAACATGGGGGGAACCTCTCCGACTACGGTTTTATTACTGTTGAAACCAGTGTTGCTTTTATGGCGAAGATTATTGACAAGGCCACAAAGAAGATTGGCGGAACCTTTCAGACTTATGATGGTACTATACTTGCCTGGTAGACTTAAGTATTGCACTTTAGTTATTAAGTACAGTACTTATAACAATTTATATATAGTAAACAAACAATTCGTTAATTTATTAAGCTGTTTAATTATGCCTTGCCATATCCAGTGTCATCATACCCTTGGCTCGTTCCGGGACAAACTCACAATCTTTCGTTCCAAAGTCATCTTCAAAAGTATCTATGTTGATGAGAGCGGCCCAGACTGCTTGGGTTAGAGAGAGCTTTGCCAGTTGATAGCGAGCAGCGACTGAAAGCTGTTCCTTGAGCTTTCTTTTCCTTAAAGCTTCAAACTTGGAGTTTGAGTTCAATGTTTTGTTTCTAGCAGCTTTGATGAAATTCATTGTTGAAAATACCCTAAACCAGCTCATAGTCACGGTGCGGACCGCGAAACGAGCCCACAAGACAGTATGCTACATATACAAACAGTAGAGCAGTTTGAGATAGGTCAATAAATGATTCACCAAGACTCAAACACATCAATGAAAACACTGACTGGATGTCGTGATGGTTGAGCTTGGAGTGACGACACACAGTATACACACAGTACCCCACTGTCACCCATTCCCCGCTCACCTCTCTCACTCAATCCCTCATCAAACTCACGCACATGCTCCGTCACCCTCTCCGCCAGAGCTTCAAGCTGCGCTCTCGTCTCTCTCTTGCCCGATCATTCGCCATGTCTCATAAAACACAAGAACCCATCATTACCAAAACCTCTGACCTCCCGGTCGATGAGGCAAAGTGGATAACCCTCAAAAAGATTGAGTACGTCGACCAAGTCGGAAAGGCACGAACATGGGAGGTCGCAACACGAAAAACAAGAGGAAAATCCGGCGTCGATGCTGTAGCCATGGGAAACATTCTCCTCCACCCATCAAAGCCCGCTTCTACTCTACTAGTCATTCAATACCGACCCCCTCTCGATGCCTACACCATCGAATGGCCCGCTGGACTCATCGACGCGGAGGAGACTGCCGAAGAAGCGGCTGTTCGTGAATTTAAGGAGGAGACTGGCTATGACTGCAAGGTTTTGAGTGTCAGTCCCGCGCAAGCTGCTGATCCCGGAATGACAAACGCCAACATGCAACTGGCAATGGTGGAGGTTCATTTGGGCGAGAATGATGAAGAGCCGGAGCAGAGACTCGACGATGGAGAGCACATTCAACGGGAGATCATTCCTTTGTCTGAGCTGTATGAGCGTCTGGTTGAGTACTCCAAGAGAGAGCGTACAGTTGTTGCGGCCAAACTGTTTCACTTTGCTGCAGGCATGCATTTTGCGCAAACTCAGAAGTACTTTTAGACAATCACAATAGACGACAACTGTCACTATCGGATAGCCTTGATTCAACAGTCATCCCAATAAAGACTCAATTGTTATCTCAGCCTCCCTCATGATCGCTATCTCCCGCTTCCGCAGCTTCGGGATCTACCCGGCTGAGTCATCAGTTGAATGCATCGACCCCTCCCTTATCGCACCTTGATCCGACAATATTCTTGGACCTCATGGACCTCATGGACCCAAACGTGGGATTTCCTTGCACGACAGATGGTGAGAGCGATGGCGTATTCGGACTGACGCGACAGTATGCAGGCCAAGATCCCAATGCCGAATCCAAGCCCCGAGTCGCGAAAGCCTGTGAGACGTGTCGGAGAAGGAAGCGAAAGGTCAGTCATTGTCACCTCGTTCATTATAGCGCTAACCATGGCAGTGTGATGGAAACTCTCCGTGCTCGTCTTGTGTCAAGAACAGCATTGAATGCGTTTATGTGCTTGAAAGAAAGAGGTATGTCAGTTAATCTGGTCTTGCGCTCGCTAACTCGACAGGAAACAACGAGACTCCGAGCTTGTGTCCAGCCTTGAAGATCAAGTCCTTGCCCTCAAAGACTACGTACGAAAACTTGAGGCTGCATGCGGGTATGCCAACCTTCCAGGCTTTGCATCGAGCAGTCTAGAAGATGAGGGGCCTGCGCACACTGTAGACGACAGCCAAAGCTCCGCCATCAATGACGTGAGCTCCATGATGTGGCGGATGAACATTCACGGCGGAGAAACCTCCTTTGTTGGTCCGTCTGGTAGCTTCTGCTTCCCTGTTAGTGGCCATGTTGAGACTCAGTCCACCAGCCATGAGGTAGAAGAGAGTGTTCAAGTGCTACTCGACCTGTTCCGACAACATATCAATTCGGTCCACCATTTTGTGTCTCATCAAGTGATTGAGACTCTCAGAGCGCCAGAGAGTCTTGATCGTGAGCTGCTGCAGGCGTCAGTCCTGGCAGCAGCAAGTCTTTTCACCAATTCACAGGGTCAGATGTATGCGGACCAAGCTGAGGCTATCGTGATGAAGTGTTGCCGCACAATTCCCAACGTCGTGACGATACAGGCTCTGGCGATATTGACTTGGCGGGAGCTTGCGCTGGAGAATGAGAACAATGCATGGCTGTATAATTGTACGTATCCGCCATCTGACACACACAAGCTAACGTCTCAGCCATGGCGGCGAGTCTTGTAGTTCACCTCGGGCTGCACGTGAGCTCTCTCGAGAATGTCATGCAGGTCGGGCCACCTTCAGACATTGACAAGAGCGTACGTGTACAGACGTTTTGGTCGGTCTTTTTAATGGACAGGTAGGTCGAATCAGGCAGCGACGAACTGTGCTTACAGATCCAGAATCTCCACCTCGATGCTCGGACGGAATTGCATGATCCCCTGGCGAAGAGTCCGAGCTACACCATACCTCAAAGCATGCAGCAACCCCACGACAGAGGACATAGTCTTTGACGCTCACTGCCAGATGTGGTTCATTCACGACCGATACATGGATAAAATGTGAGGACCCTCAGACAAGTGAAGCAATTGTTCTAACTGTGCAGATATTCCTTTGAGTTTGGAGAGTTGGAACATTTCGAACGGCATCAAATCCTCTCGGAAGCCAGAGATCATCATATGAACTTCTTCCGCCAGATGGGCCGCGATCTTGAACTTCGAAAGAACAACATGAACCCCCAGGTCATTCTCCTCCACATGGTCTACAACATGTCGCTGCTTCTGATACATCGGCCATATCTCAGGGAACCGAAGGAGAGTACCGCCCATCAATTATCCGTCCGAACAAACATGACCTCCGCGCACGCCCTTGTCAGATTGATCCGCCAATACGAAAAAGAGGCCAGGATTGAGGATGCCCCGTTCTTTGCGATACACTGCATTCTTACAGCTGCTGTGAGCCTGTTGCTGAATGCGACATCGTCTAACTCGACTATTCGCAGCCAATCGGTACACCGGTTCCGAGTCTGTGTTGACGCACTGGACAAGATGAAAAGATGGACAAGGGCAAAGCGAGGTTTACTTCTTCTCAGAGAGCTGGCCAACAGGTGGAACGTTGTTTCGGCGTTACCCTTGAGGCACAGCGTTCCTCTTGCACCGACACATGAGACTCCAGCCGACACCAATGACCTCGATTGGGGGATGCTGTTTGCCAATCTTGAGGAGCCTCTGAATTTGGATACCATCGACCTCTCAACGCCTACGGGGGAATGGGTGTTCCACGAAAGCGACTAGAGCAATACATTCGAGACAATCATCCACGACCATTTCACACGAGCGCAGCGAGGAAGAGCCCTCCGCTAGGAGCCCCCGGAGGGAACAACAAATTACTCAAGTCTGTCTACAGTACTATTGGTATCCCGAGTCGCTTAAGTCTTTCATCACGGAAGAGATCCCAAGGTGCCTCACCACCGGCCCATCCAGCTTCGAATCCTCTTTCCAAACACATACAGCGGAACCGTGGTCAGACAGATGCCCAATGTTAGACCTCCCCAGGTACTGAAAAAGACCATCGGGCCTTTGGTGGCATAATAATCGTTGAGCATAAAGATGAGGCCGAATGCAAAAGAACTCTTGATAAGCTGCGAAAGTTAGTGCTGACCTTGAAGTAGATGAAGACATACCATTGCGAGACCAAAAGCGCTTCCTGCACGCACACACACATCGTTGGTATACGTGACGATACCGGTACAGCCCGCGCCGACGCCAAAGTTGATCAGGGCCAGATAGACGCAACAAACCATCGTGGGTCTGGCATGCTCGATTGCATCGCCAAGACCAAACGCTCCGACGGTCATGGTGATTGCAGAAGGCACAATGACGACGAGTCGGAACTCGGGCTCGTACAGACCTCCGTTGAATGCAGACATGTAGTGAGCAGTAAGATCAGACATCCAACCAGAGATCAATGTGCCTAGGGCGGACCCGACAAGAGGAGCGATGCCGATGACGAGGCCGACCTGAGTTGGGTCGAGGCTGTATGGTGGAGCGCCAAAGATCTGGTCGGCAACAGTCCCGAGGACAATGACCCAGGTAAAGGTGATTGACCACATGATACAGCCCCATACGACAGCAGGATGTCGAAGCATGAGAATCGGGCTGACAAGACTGGGCAGTAGTTCTTTTGCGCTGGCGAATTGTAGATGTTGGACTCCACAGATATTCTTCCATGGTGCAATCTCGACCGGGGCAGCCTCCGCCGTTTCATCCGCTTCAGACTTTCCATGTTCAATAACACTCGATGTTATCTCGTCCCTGTCCCATTTGGTCTCGGGGAGAAAGGAGACCACCATGAGCAATCCCACGGCGAAAGCGACAGCAAGGAACCAAAAAGCCCATCGCCAGCCCATGTCCACAATCAGATACCCGCTGATGACCGGGGCGATGTTGACGGACACAATGACGGCAAAGTTCCACAGACCGACCCTTCGACCTCTCTGGTGAAGAAAGAAGACGTCATTCACGCAAGAAGTACCGGCCAGAGAAAAGCACGGTCCCATGGCGAGTCCCTGGAATACACGGGCTGCCAGGAGTGACTCGTATCCTTGAGAGACGGCCGCCCAGATATTGGAGACTACCAGCAGGACCGAGGTCACGACGAAAATGATTCTGCGACCCCAGAGATCTGAGATGATTGCTGAAAGATATGAGCTCACGCCGAGGCCCAGGATGAGGGATCCATTGAGGAGGGCCACATTGGAGAGAGGTGTTTGGAAGGTCTGCGACACAATGCCGAAAGCTGGGACGAGAACAGAACCAAGAGCGCCAGTCACGCAGGCACCAAAAAGGAGGGTCAAGAAGTAGAGCTCCTTTCGGATTCGCGACATGTTGAGAGGATCATGGAGAGAGTTGGAAGGTGCAGGCACCAAGATCGTGTGCATGCCATCCTGGGAGTCTTCGAGGAAGACAGTCCCAGCAGGTTGCTCGGGAGCTTTACTTTCAAGGACGCCAAAAGCCATTGTGATGTGAGATTTGCTGGACAATGACAATGGCAATGGTCACGGTCATATTTATGTCCCGATCACTACAGCCACGGAACACTCCCGAGTACTCGGGATCACAGTATCTGGTTATCATTGCAGCTCCACTCGTTAGCGGCGGATGCGAAAGAGCCGCCGCTGATAACATGGATCGCGGGGAGATTAACTTTGCGGGGAAGCCGATAAGTGATTAGCGGCGGATGTCGAGATTCCGCCCATGATACGGAGCTGATTGGTAGCAGATGGATGCATGTCTTGTCTTATAAACTGTCAAGCCAGATTCATTCACATCAGTCAAAGCCAACTTCAACTCAATCTGATTAACTCTCTACACAATGGCAAAGCTTGCAATCACCCCCGAGGCCACCGTCAGAGTCGCAGTCACCCAAGCTGAACCAGAATGGCTTGACTTGGAGGGCTCAGTCGACAAAACTTGTGCTTTGATCGGTGAGGCAGCCAGAGGAGGTGCTCAGCTGCTGGCATTTCCCGAGTGTTGGGTCACAGGATATCCTGCTTGGATATGGTAAGTAGGCACCCGTGAGCTCAGACGCAACTAACGTCAAAGGGCGCGACCAGTTGATACACACCTCACGAGCCGGTACATCAAAAACTGCATGCGTGCCGATGGCCCAGAGATGGCAAGAATCCAGCAATGCGCAGCCGACAACGATATAACCGTCGTCCTTGGGTTTTCGGAAAACTTTCACAACACTCTGTACATCTCCCAAGCCATCATCGACTCTGACGGAAAACTGCTTGCACTTCGGCGCAAGATCAAAGCTACCCACATGGAGAGAACAATATTTGGTGATGCCTCTGGTGATGCCCTCACGAGTGTTGTCGATACAAAGGTCGGCCGTGTCGGAGCACTCTCTTGCTGGGAACATATTCAGCCCCTGCTCAAGTATTATCTGTACAGTCACCGGGAGCAGATCCATGTCGCTGCGTGGCCGCCACTGCATCCACACAAGGGCGAGGAATTGTGGTCCATGTCGAGAGAAGGTATGCGCTCATTCCTCGTTCAGAATGTGACTAACAAACAGGCGCCCGCTCATTGTCCCAAACATACGCAATCGAATCACAAGCCTTTGTACTGCATGCAACGTCCGTCATCAGCGAACAAGGAATCAGTCTCATGAACACAGAGAATGGAGCTGTCATGAATATACCCGGAGGAGGCAGCTCTGCGATCTTTGGACCTGATGGGAGGATTCTCACCGAGGATGTACCGGAATGCGAGGAGGGGATCTTGTATGCCACACTTGACTTGGATGAGATTCTACGGTGCAAGAGCTTTGTGGATGTCTGCGGGCACTACAGTCGACCGGACATGCTGTGGCTTGGGGTTGATCGGGAGGTGAAGAAGCATGTACAGTAGATATGGGATCGGTTGAAGTCCCGAGCATACTACATCGATAGCCAGCCCCATTCTTCCATTCCTTTCGCTCGTAAATCGAATTCGTCAACTGGTCATCGGCCTTGGAGGAGCTGAGGATACTCTGTCTTGTGATTAGCCTGCTTCCTGTATTACATGAACTTTCACTTCTTACCTGAAGTATAACGGTGAAGCTATCTCGGGGATCGCCATTCTCGGTCAAAACAGTGGTAGTCTCTCCAATGGGAGGTAGTAGTCTCTCAAAAATGAGGCGCTCGTCTCTCCAATAGGAGGTGGTGGTCTCTCAAACATGAGGCGGTCCCTCCAATAGGAGGGGGTGTCATGGTGAGGACGGGCGTGCAGAGGCTTGGCCATCTACTCTTCTTCTTCATCAGAAAAATCACATGCCCTCCAGCCATTGTATTTCGAGAGAGCCTCGTAATAGGCAGCCGGACGCGGATCATTCTGACGACGGTTCTCCAGATCCTCCATATCCACACTCGACGACATCCTGCCCAGACGGAGGCGGGGCCAGGGGAGCTTCTCTTCCCTCCAGTGACGGGTGTAGACATCCTCCAGGCTCTGCATTGTCTCATCCTTGGGCAACTTGGATGCATCCCGGCTTCTATCAAACTCCTCCTGGATCTGGTCAATGTTCTTGGGAAACCTGCATTCGAAAAGGCCCTCGGCGAACTTCGGTGACCAAGGGAACGCAGTCGGGATAGGGACGCCTTTGGTCTCCTCCGATACCAAGAAGTCGTGAAGATAACGCCACCAACCCCGGCGGGTGTCCAGCTCCGGCTTGCCAGCACGATCCTTGACAAGCAGCTTAACCTTGGCCGCCAGGCCCAGCTTATTGAAAGATCGACACTCATCGGTCATGTGGTCTTTTGTCCTGCAGAAGACGCAGACCTTGATTGAGCCATGCTCAGCCGTGATGCAGTTGACCAAGAGGTGGCCATTTCCTCCACAGTTAGCACAGTGCTTGTGGGATATACCAGCCTGGCTGGTAGTCTCGCCTTGAGGGCGGGTGGACACCACCATGTCGTAGTCTTCCTTGTCGGCCTTGGCTTGGGCCAATCGATCCAGACTGGCAGTCTCGCCTCGAGGGCGGGTGGTTTTCCCTGCAAAAGGGGCGGTAATCCTCTCATTGAGAGGACGGAACGGAGTTCTCATGCTTGGGCCAGCGGCACTAGTGGACCTCACCACGTCGTACGCTATCTCGGTGGCTCTGGCTCGGGACAAACGATCCGGGCGGTCTGGTTTGGACGCAAAGAGGACTTCGGGAGTGCTGGGAAGTGACTGAGGAGCCTGGGCAGCCTGAGTGGCATGCACTGCATTGTTCGTATGGCCCACCAGAGCCTCGTCATTCCCCTGCTCTCGATGGTGCATCACATTCTTCTGGCGCTCACCAGAGAGGTTCTCCAGATCCTCGGCACCGTCGTAAACTTGGCCCTCTTCCCTCACGACGCATCGATCATCGTCCTCCTCGGTCTGCCTCTTCTGGCCCTTGGTGATGCCGTGCCTTTCGGCCATAGTCTGAGGACACTTGCTCGAGTCTCGGCTCTTGTCGGGCCCAATAGTGCCACGACCAGAGCCGGATTGCCCGCTCTTGGCCGCTTGCCGCTTTTCAAAACCCTCGCGGTTTTGCTGCTTCTCTTCCTGTCGGGTAGGGGTCATCATGGGTCTCTGAGTGAATAAAAAAGGGATTTTTAAAAAGAAAAAGGTCGCGTTCTTCGCCGGAGTGATTCTGTGATGGTTTTGAGGAAGACTTTGCAAATTTGCGAAGCTGAATGGTTGAAGAGATTGATGCTTTGCGGTTCGTTGTCAAGAAAAAAAGCTCATTCAGAATTCAAGGTCAGTGAATCACAGGTGAAATCATTCACCTTTAGGCGGTGTAACACAATTCTAAGCCTCTGTATTATGTCCCTCCGGGGGCTCCTGGCGGAGGGCCGTTTCTCGCTGCGCTCGTGGAAAATTGCGATGAATTCGAGCAAGCCGTAGCACTGGCAGCCGTGACTTTCCAGGTGCCAATGAATCAGAGTGCATCTCACGCAACCCTACCCATCAAGAACTCTTCACCTTCGTAAACCTACTTCCTCCAAACTTCACAACTTCTTTCTCGGCATTCCCTCCTCAGGAGTATCCTGACGCATCCTACTACGGTAAGTTAACGAGCATGCTATTTGCCATATCAAGAGTTCTAACAGCGAGATAGAAATGGCCGAACCCGAGAATACCCTTGCCCAGCAAGTTGAGGCACTTGTGCAGCGAGTTGAGGCACTCGAACAGAAGAACAAGGAAATGGAGAAGAAGAACGCACTCCCCGAGTGGGAAAAGTTCAGTTTGTCATCGCAAAGACGGGCGTTTGGCTTCGACCCACGTCCATATCAGCCTATCGAGACACTCTCCAAGTTGACACCTGAGCGAGTCCAGAAGGCCAGAGAGATTGAGGAGAAAGTGAGACTCCAGGAGGAGAACCGAGTGCTCAAGCAAGCATTGGCCGATGTTGAGAGTGTGATTGCGCCTCTCAAGAAGAATTGAACATCAACATGGGGGTCCGCTTAACCCGCGAGTGACCAGGATCGGGGAGGTGATAAGCTTTACTATATGGGCGCAGGCAGGGAGAATTCCAATACATGTTCATGTGGTGGCACTAAATGAGTACATATGTGAAGTGAAGATTGTGATGTTTCAGCAAGTCCTGTCCCAACACGAGCGGAGCGAGAGAGAGCCCTCCGCTAGGAGCCCCCGGAGGGACATCCACCAAGCAGCGGTACTGTTACACCCTCTTCTGATCATATCTAACAACTGCCTGACACAGAACCTCTGCCCCAATGGCGCACTCTTCGGGAGACGAGTACTCTTCCGGGTTATGGCTGACGCCCCCTTTGCACGGGATGAAGATCATGGTCGTGGGACAATGCTTGTTCGTGTAGACACTGTCGTGACCAGCGCCGCTAGAGATGTCGACGGCAGCGTCTTTTCCGAGGATAGACTCGGCGGAGTCTCTGACTGCTTGGATGCAATCCGGGTGGAACTTTGTCGCGGTTGAGATTGTGTCGGTTCGCCATTTGAGAGACAGTGGCAAGGCGGGAGTTGATCCGGCCAGTATTCCGTCTACGTCTGTTCCCCGGGCCAGCAGATCAAAGTCGCGGCGCAGTTCCTCTTCGAGCTTTTCGACTGTCTCGTCGGATGGAGAGCGGATGTCAAGAGTGAAGCTAACGTGACCCGGGATGGTGTTTGTGCTTCCGGGAGTGAGGTTTAGAATGCCAGTTGACGTGAGGGCATTGTGCTTTGTCGCCAGTCGGTGAGAGTGAGTGATCAATCTTGCCGCGAGTAACAGGGCGTCGGCTCGGTCGGAGAATGGGGTTGAGCCAGTGTGGGCATCTGATCTGTTAGCTGTGCCTCTGGTCGCCTTGGTTCACATACCCCGTCCAGTGATGTCGATAGTGAACCACTTGTAGGCCTGAACACCTTGCACGACACCAATCTTCTTTCCAGCCCTCTCGAGGATCGGTCCCTGCTCGATGTGAAGTTCGAAATGCGCCCCGATTGGAATGGCCTTGTAGCTTGCAGGCGTGTCGCCGAGGTATCCAATTCTCTGCAGTTCAGATTTGACTGTTGCGTTACCGGATACCTCCTTCAAGTTGTGCGCGCGCTCTTCTGGGATCGCTTCAGCCCAGACACCAGAGGCCATCATGCTGATTGGGAATCGTGCGCCCTCCTCACTGGATGGTCAGAATTGTCGACTGTGGGCTGATGACTTACTTTGTCCAATTGACTACACCGACAGGATATTCTGTCTCGACGTCGTGGTCTCGAAGAAGCTTGAGCATCTCGATTCCTGCTTGGATGCCGAGGATACCATCGTATCGACCGCCGGTGGGTTGAGTGTCCAGATGACTGCCGGCCACAGTGGGAGGACCATCTTTGCGGCCAGGTCGAATTGCAAAGATGTTTCCAATTGAGTCAATGGTCACTTTACATCCAAGAGACTTTGTGGTCTCGACAAACCAATCGCGCACTGTCTTGTCTGAATCCGAAAGTGCCAGCCGTGACATTCCGGTGTCGGTCGGGTTGCTATTCTGTTAGCTTGATCTGACGAGGACCATGAGACTTACTCTCCCCATCTGAGTCCGGTTCCCCATTTGCAGGTGTCGTGAAGAGTGTCCATCAATCGGGATTGATCAACCTTGAGTTTCTTCAGATCTGAAGCCGTCATATCTCGAGTCGAGATGTAGCGACGGGAGACATGAGAAAACGGGCGCAGACCGTGTCGAAGCATCGTGCGAGCAGACATTTTGGATGATACAGAGTTTGGGACAATAATTCTCGATGAAATGCTTTATCCTCTGATGTTCTCAGAAGGTGGTCGTGGTGATGTAACGCCTTCTTACAACCAGCCCCGCTTCCTGAATAGGCAATCTGAGAATCAGAGTCAATTGGCATAAGTATAGATCAATCAGATAACTTGGTGAACCCTCTGCATAGTCTCCCTTCCAGCTCGCGCAATATGCTCAACCCGGAGTCGAAAGTCTGGATCCTGCTCGCTTTCCCGGGCGACGTTCTCACTCCGCACGAGATCAAATCGTTGCTCAATAACGCGCAGATACTCCACGGTTGCTTCCTGTATCTTTGCCTGGGTGGCCTCTGAATTGGCCTTGAAACTATCTTTGAGGCTTCCCATGAGCTTGGTGAACAAATCTTGATCGCTCAAAGCTCCTCTGATGATTGCCTTTCGACGAGCATCACTTCCTCGGCCTGGAGGGTTAGCCGCATCAGTAGACGGTGTGTAAACGTACCAGATTCGGCGTTGCACCTGTTGTAGAAGGGCTCCATTGACTTCCCGAAGAGTGAGCTTCGAAGGGCGGAAAGTGACTCGATGCGGAGGATTCTGTTTCGTTAGCGACGCTACTCACCTGCGATCGATGAAGGCAACTCACCGGAGATCGTTGTCAAAGTCTTCATTGACTTTCTCGATAGCAGCCAGGAACATATTCTGGCGGTTTTCAAGAGCTCGAGTTAAAGAATCGACGGAATCATGCTCTTCTACTCATGTCAGCATGCCCAGTCGGTGGTGTATGACCTACCAAGTCTCTCGACAGCCATGTCTGCGAATTCGTCGGCATTCTCGAGCATACTCGACTGTCGTTCCTGTATAGCGCCACACATTCCCTCCCAAGGCCCTTCAAGATCAGTAACCATATCATCCATGGCCTCCTCGTTCCAATTTCGTGATCCGACTGCAGGAGTGCAATAGTCCCCAAAGTTTCGACAGAATGCAGAATAAGAACCTGTTCGTTAGTGCTGAACCTTGGCCGCATTGCCAACTTACTGTGATGCCACTGAATCTGTTAGCTTGGTCAACAATATCGCGAGAAACGTACCCCTGCCCAATCTTGGCTTGCACTTTTGGCTGACCGGCTCCATGAAGAAACGTGACGATCTAAAGGTCAGTACAATTCCAACCAAGCCGAGGCACTCACTATTCCAAACGTATTCCGCAAAGTCTTCGTTGTATCCTCTTGCTAGACGACTAAAAGCTCGCGATGTAAAGTCCTACAAAAGTCAGTTGGAACGCAACTTCAACAATCTCATACCTTCCTCAGACGACGCTCAACACTGTCTAGGGTTTGGCAGAGCGCCTCGCGACGTTCTTCACTCGCAGTCCGAGCTCCAGATTGGACCCAGAGCTCAATGTCAGCAAGCAACGCAGGGATATGGTCTTTCATGTATTGTGTAGCGATGCGCCGTTGGCTGTTTGCGACAATCGAGATGCAGTGTTTTCGAACTTGCAGGATGCCACTGAGGTCGAGATGTCTTTTGGCCTCTGACTTTCTGGCAGTTCTGTTCTGCCAGTAGATTGTGTTGCTCACGCAAAAGACTCTGGAGGGTGTCACGCGGCCGGCGTAGGTGGTGTTGAGTGAATCGGTGATGATCTGATTGCGGTTTGTGATCAAATATGATTTGAGTCTGAGATGTTAGTCGAGCCATTCGGGTATTGTGTTGCCAACTTACTCAAACTCGTAGTTTTGTTTGCGCGTGCTGAAATGTTAGCAGTTACCGCCAGCAATCGGAAACATACCTTGCTTGTCGTTGCTCCTCCAAGCATTCTGCAAATTCCTGTCTTTCTTGTTCAGATAGATCACTCGCCCCAAAATCCTCGATTTCTGCCTGCAATTCCTCTATCTCCTTGGTGGCCGTTTCGATATGCTCCAACAGCTGCTCAATATGTCTTGCCCTTCTGCCTGGCCAGTCTCTGATTGACTCCTCGGGGTCGATGTCCTGAAAGGTCAGCGAATTCACATATGCCACCTGCCACTTACATCAGATCGAGTACAGACAATGCCGACATTCGACAGACGAGCGCGGTCAGCCAAGTCAAAAACTTGATGAACACCCTCGTCAGTGGCTGCGCGCCCAATGTTGCAGATTGCAAAGATCTCGTTGCACTCCAGGAGATAGCGTTCGGTGATGTTCCTTCGAGCAGAGTTGAGATCGCGAAGGCCGGGTAGATCCACGAGAATCAGGCCTCGACTGAGGATATGCGCATTCAAAAAGACCCTTTCTTGTTAGTCGGTTCAGTTCTAGGGATGTACTTACTTGATGCTTCGGATGTAGGGCCACGTCGCTGGAGAATCTCTGGATGCCGGCTCAGAAGAGAGCTCCATCAAAACATCGGAGCAAGCTTGCGGCGAGAGACCTGTCCAAGTCCTCAAAGGCGGCCTTGCATCAGATGCCCAGCTAGTCAGTCTTTCGAGCACATCCTCGTATGTCTGACGAATCAGAAATGCCTCATCAGTCAGTCGACCGCGAAACATGGCTCGAAACGTATCCTTGGCCACCTTGACATTTGCCTCCATGTCTTGACGTTCAGCGGCATCATTAATCTCATCTTGATGAAGTTCAAACGTGCGATAAACTTGGAGCAGTCTACCGAGTTGATCTTGGAGTTCTTCCATCGAGAACAGATTGACTCGAATGCCCAGCGTGTCAAGATTGTGATAACGGTACTCTGTCACAACACAGGTACAAGCTTCTCCATTATTGCTCTGAGATATCAGCGTCGTCCTAAACTTGGGCAGCTACTTACAGTCCTGGCAAGCCCTTTTGTGTCGAGGAGTGAATTGAGCAGACTACTTTTGCCTACTACTGTCAGCGGCGCAAACACATCTCGTGTTAACTTACCAACACCAGAGTCGCCTACGAATCCAACGGTACGAGTTGCTGGGTACTCAAACGCCGCGAGCTTGCCAGCCTCTTCGTGAAGCTTTCGCATGGTCGACTCAGACCCTTCGTGAACATTTGAGCTTCCCAGCACAGATTGAACGTTGGACATTAGCTGCTTGGCATCTCGAAAAGCCCCCTGAAACTCGGGAGAATGAAATACATCATCAGGGAGTTCTTCGTCAGCGACATCATGCTGCTGAACAGCCCCAGTGCTTGAACGCCGTCTTCGGGGAGTACCATTTCTAGAGCGTCTTGGTTCGGGCGAGAGAGATGCGTGTCCTGAACATGTTAGCGGAATCTCGATGAGCAGTTGAGAGTACCATTTGTGTCGGAGAGACGAATGTTGTGGATGGCAGATGCAAGCCCATGAGACTCTTCCCTGGTCCTGCCAGGTGGGGTAAGAGAGACAGAAGGAGTGCGGTGCCTGTTGGAAGGTGGACTGGAGTTAGTTTCCGTGATACCCTCAGTTGAGGGAAGTGGCGTGTCGGCATCAATTGAGGGCATCTTGTATTCAGATTTAAGCGATAAATGAGATAGTTGTTGTACAGATTGATTGAGTCATTCCTGTCTGCGGTTTTATAAGTGTCTGAGACCCATGAAGCTGTTGGTACACCCTTGTCCACGCCGGCGGTTAGATGCGACCACCTTCGACCTCGTCCAATCAAGCCTTTCATTTTGTTCTATTTCTATCAGCTGAGCTTGCTGCAGGCTTTAAGCAGATCGAAGCAGTCCCTCCGGGGGCTCCTGGCGGAGGGCCTTTCCTCGCTGCGCTCGTGAACTTTTGGTCAGGGCAAGGCGCTTGAGGGTCGCGATCA
This sequence comes from Fusarium mangiferae, assembly GCF_900044065.1. Lineage (NCBI taxonomy): Eukaryota > Fungi > Ascomycota > Sordariomycetes > Hypocreales > Nectriaceae > Fusarium > Fusarium mangiferae. Next base: position 470,879 of record NW_024573931.1, read on the forward strand.
TGAGTCAAATGAGAATGCACGCCAATGTCAGAGTAAAACAGTCATATGATGAGCTTAGGGAAGTTACCATAAATCTAGACTAATTATACTAATCTTAGGGAGCATGAAATAAAAAAAGCGTGTCATCGCAAGCTCACATCCCTTTCTTGGGTATGACAGATCCGTCGAGGGTGTCGATGAGGTTACTGTATCACTAGCTATGTCGCAATCGATGGATGGTTCACAATTCTTGACTTGGTGAGCCAAGAGACTCATCTGTACCATCGGAAGTCTGTCACGTTCCACATGTTTGACAGGTTGAGACTTTTAGAACAGTTTAGTTTGATAGTGAGAGGCTCCGCGCAGCTGTGACGACGAACAGTGTGTTGTCCTCATATTGGGAGAGGTGTGGTGTACTCAGCGGTTCTGGGCAGAGGGTATTTACAATCTGCACTCTCTACAGCCGATATTGCATCCCGTCGAGATCTGCATCACCAAACCCGAGCGAAGCGAGAAAAGGCCCTCCGCCAGGAGCCCCCGGAGGGAAATCCATCCTGTGTAGTAGACAAGACAGTGTGGAATCAGTCACTTGAGACTCATCAGACTCATCAGGCTCATCAGACACATCGGAAGGTCAGGAGCTTTGCCCTGAGGTCAGGGTATCTTCAATTTTAGATGCGTATGCTATGTAGTCAACAGGGCAGAAGTGACTGGCAATCGTGTTCCATGATGCGTGCTCACCTGCGACCTCTTCCTCCTCCAGGGGGCATCCCAGGCATGCCGCCGCCGCCCATGCCCATCTGCCTCATCATGGCCTGCATGTCCATACCGCCGGGCATGCCTCCGCCTCCTCCGCCGAGCATCTTCATCAAGCTGCCCATGTCGGGCATGCCTCCTGCACCGCCGGCGCCTCCCATGCTCTGTAACCGCTTTTGCATGGCTGCTAATTGCTGTGCCTTGTTGCCGCCGCCCATGGCTTGTTGGGCGCGCTGCATGTTCTTCATGTTTCCTCCCATCTTCTTTGCCATGCCGGCCATCATCCGTTGTTGGGTGAGGAGGTCCTCGACTTCGCGCACTGACGTGCCGGATCCGCGTGCGATTCGGGTCATTCGGGTGGGCTGGTCGATGAGAATCTTGCCGTCCGAATCGAGCTCCTTGTCGGTCATGGAGTCGCAGATGTAGATCATTCGCTTGAGCTTGGCGCCGCCCTCTTCGTCGTCCATGCCCTGCATCATGTTGCTCATGCCGGGGATCATGCCAGCCATTTTGGACAGGGGGCCCATCTTCATGATGTTGGAGAGCTGGTCGCGCAGGTCGCGCACGGTGAAGATGCCCTCCTGGATGTGCTTGATGGTGTCCTTCTGGTTGAGGTTGAGGCTCTGCACGTGCTCCATCAAGCCGGCCATGTCGCCCATGCCGAGGAGCTTCTGCACGAATTGTTGGGGGGCAAACTTTTCAAAGTCGAGCATGTGTTCACCGGTACCGATAAAGACGATGGGGGTATGTGTCGCAGCGACTGCAGAGATGGCACCACCGCCGTGTGCGTGGCCGTCGGTCTTTGTGATGATAATGGCTCCGAAATCAGCGGCCTCCTTGAACGCCTTGGCTTGTGACTCTGCTTGTTGACCGATGGAAGCGTCGAGGACCATGATAGTCTCGTCGGGTTTGATGGCTTCTTGGATGTCCACCATCTCCTGGAAAAGGGCGGATTCTTGTCGGTGGCGACCTGATGTATCGACGATGATGACCTCGAACCTCTCCTTCTTGAATTGGTCGACACCAGCCCTCGCAACCTCGGCGGGATCCGTTTCTGTGAGGGAACCATAGTAGGGGATCTTTGCTTTTGTGGCGTTCTGCTTCAACTGGTCAAAGGCACCGGCTCTGAAGGTATCGGCACAGACCAGACAGGCCTTGAAGCCTCTGGACTGGTAGTGGCGCGCGAGCTTTGTACATGTGGTCGTCTTTCCAGCACCCTGGAGACCAACAAACATGATGACATTGCTCTTTCCCTTCTTTGGTCGGAACGGTTCGGCGTGGGGATCGACGAGTTTGACGAGTTCATCGAAGACGGCTTTTTGGATGAGGCGTTTCTTGTTTACGGCGGGGGGGAGTTCTTTGAAGTTGACGGTGGACTTGATGGATTTCCGTAGTTGGCCGACGAGTCGTACATTGACGTCTGCTTCGAGGAGAGCGGCGCAAATCTCCTTGAGCATGCCATCGAAGGCCTAGACAGTTAGCGGGAGAGACATGGAGAATGGGGATTGGAGGGCACCTTTTCGTCGAGATTTTGCTCTCGGGTCAGGTTTGTGACCGCCGCGTTGATGCGACGGCCGAGATCTTGAAGAACCATGGTGATTTGATGCGACTTTGATGTCGCGGGGTATCTTGAAGATGAGTGTGGCCAGACAGGATATAGGTGGGGTTGGGTTTTTCCGGTCCGGCATACACCCGAGCTAACTCAGAGCTAACGTTAGGACGCTGTCTTATCACGCGAATAATTACCTTTCGGGGCAGTTCTAGCCTGTGAATGATACGGATGGCTATATAAGGTCCAATTGTACGGTAGGAATTGTAATCATCAAGTAAACAAAATGGGCCGTCATAATCTTCAGTACCCCAAAGACTCGACAAATACCATCAAGCGGTACAAAGTCCACGGGGTTTATGACCTCGAGACTGTCCATAGTATCGTCAATACATGTCCGATTCTTCATGTATCGTTTAATACACCTTCTCAGCCGTTTCCGGTTGTCCTGCCGATGATAGGACAGCTGGGGTCGTTTGATCGGCCGAGCTCAAGTCTGCGAGATCCTCTGGAACTGTATCTTCACGGATATGTGTCGTCGAGGATCATGAACCTGGCTCAGACATCTACTGTTGATGGGGAAGAGATTCAGGGAATGCCTGTTTGTGTTGCTGCATCGCACGTTGACGGACTCGTCTTGACTCTGGCGACGTATTCGCACAATTACAACTATCGATCGGCTGTGATCTACGGCTACGCGACTACTGTCAAGTCAGATGAAGAAAAGCTGTATGCGATGGAACTCATCAGCAATAGTGTTGTGGCTGATCGTTGGAACCATACACGACAGCCTCCGTTGGCGCCAGAGATGCAGAGCACGAATATTCTCAAGATCAAGATTACGTCGGCAAGTGCCAAGATCAGTGCGGGATCAGCGACGGATGATAAGAGTGATTTGGAGAATGAGAGTCTGGTGAATTCGACGTGGACGGGTGTGTTGCCTGTGTATCAGACGATCGGGGAGCCGATTCCGGGGCCGTATAACAAGGTGGAAGTGCCTGAGCATGTTGCGAGTTATGTAAAGGATACAAATGATGAGAAGAAGCAGAGATCGTTGGAGGCAGCGAGGGGTGAAAGGAGGGCGACTTGATGGATGTTTGTATCTGACTCGATTGATGTTTGTAATTCAATGATTCGTACCTTGCTGTTTGTCTATTTATCGTTGGACATCTGAAAGCTTCAAATGCATTCATACGAGTTGCTTATGTTGAGGATCGTCGGTTGCTGACGGCGATCTCGCATTCGTCGTATTCCGTGTCGACAACCATGAACCCGAGCGATACGGCGTCGATGAACATTCATCAATAACCACTCAATCCAAGCATCGCTCAACTATTTAATGACACTCCCAGCCATGGCGACTCCATCTATGCCATGCAGCAATCATGAAGCCTCTCACATTGTCACGACTCTTGCTCCCATACGTCGGGGCTGAAACTCCAACAGCTACTCTCGACTCAGGTCCAATCTTTGGCCTCACCACAACTCTTCCAGCTGCCTCGCCCGTGAACAAGTTTCTGGGTATTCCATATGCCGCCAAACCGCAGCGATTCAGCCGTGCAGTGAACCCTGAGCCATGGACGAAGCCATTGAATGCGACCAGGTTTGGTCCTTCATGCAGACAACTATTTGTTCAGAGTGGTGAGTTATCTACAATCCATGGAATGAAGCTAACATTGTAGAACTCACCCCTGAAATTGATCTACTCAAGGGACTATTCAATACAGCATCTCGTGAAAGTGAAGACTGTCTCTTCATCAATGCTTTCGCTCCAGCAGATGCTCACTCAAAGGCTGTGCTCTTGTTCATCAGCGGCGGTGGATGGCAGCAGGGAAATGGAGAAATTGATCTCAGTGGTTTCGCAGCGTATGAGGATATCATCGTCTTTACTTTCAACTACAGAACAAATGGTGAGTCGCTGATTCACTGAAACATGTGAGATCCCTCCGGGGGCTCCTGGCGGAGGGCTCTTCCTCGCTGCGCTCGTACTTTGAGCCTTGCTGACGAACAGTCTTTGGGTTCCCAAACTCTCCAGACATACCAGTTTCGGAGATCAACCTCGGCATCTATGATCAACAACTCGCCATCGAATGGGTCCAACGGAATGCTCGCGCCTTTGGTGGAGATCCAGACAAAGTCACTATCTGGGGTGAATCTGCCGGCGCCATGTCTGTTGATATCCATGTCAACAGAAACACGTCTGCATTCCGTGCTGCAATGATGTTTTCTGGTCAAATGTCTGTTGGGTACCTCGGAAGCACTGCCAGTCACCACGATACTTCGTACTGGGATAATCTGACAACTGTAGTTGGCTGTCAAGCGGATCAGTTGCAGTGTATGAGATATGTACCAGCAGACGATCTCATCAACGCCATGAGTACAGCGGGAAGCGCGTTTCTCCCAGTCACTGACAATGTCACAATTCTGAGTGGCAGAGCTGAGAGATGGCGTCACGGAGATGTTGCACGAGTGCCTGTGCTCATGGGGACTATCGCTGAAGAAGGGCGAGGACTGATCAACAGGAACATCTCACTCGAGACATTCTTCGGGGCCTATCTCTCTGAACCTCTGGTCAAAAAAACCCAGCGGAGGCAAATTCTCGATGCTTACCACAATCTCAAGACCGACTTTGATACTGCTGCAGCAATCTATACAGACTTTGTCTGGCAATGTGTAAGTTCACATGCTTCCGACTTCACAGCTAACAGATCCAGCCCCAAGCTATTCTTGCCAACATATCATCCTCTGTCAGTCCAACATGGCGATTCTACTTCAATGCCTCGGTCACAAGTCTTTTAGACGACAAATACTCCTGGCTGGGCAAGTTTCACGGCTCAGATGTCCTCCTGCTGTTCAATTCACCAACCTTTGACGCAATGTCACCACAACTCTACACATTTGCGGAGTATCTTCGAGGAGTTGTGGGGAGATTTGTCAGGAACCCGCAAGCTGGACCAGGTTGGCCTGTTGGATCGAGATATGTTGCAAACCTGGGAGACGTCGGAGGGACCCAAACGTCAGGACCTTCAATCATCGAGCAAACAGTGTTGGATCAGAGATGCAGCCTGTACGAGTCGATTTATCCTCTCATCGAAGAGTATGTATTGTCAGTTTAATCGGAATTATCACGTAGGACCCCGAATACTCAATCATTGCAACGTAATCTCGCCAATCGTGATCTACGTCATTGACCCACGGTTTAACACGGCCACTTATCTCCAACTTCCTCAGATTGCATCTCGATCTGACTAGATTTCGAGAAGCTTACCCGATTGAGTCAAATGGAGAACAAAAGATCTGTTAATGTGAATATTCCGGAGCTTTTGTCGCGGAGCGTCATAGACACTGAATTCAAGACGTCATGAAGAAGTTCACAGACAGCGAGAAGGCGAAGGAGATGGGAAGATATAAATACTGTAAATAGAGAACCTTGATAGTGTACCCTGATAGATCACATTAATTAATTATCCAATCATCATGGGCTATCCCGATACTTTTGAAGGTTTCTGCGTCGACAGCCCCAAATCATGGAACAAGTTCCAAAAACAAACCCTCAAGCCCAAGACATGGGGCGATCGCGATATCGACGTCGAGATTGAAGCCTGCGGTGTCTGCGGCTCAGACGTGCACACCGTCACCGGCGGCTGGGGCGATTTCGAAGGGCCTCTCTGCGTTGGCCATGAAGTCGTCGGCAAAGCTGTCCGTGTAGGCGACAACGTCAAGGACATCAAAGTCGGAGACCGTGTTGGCGTCGGTGCCCAAGTCGCTTCGTGTCTGGAGTGCAAGCTCTGCAAGAACAAGAACGAGAATTATTGTCCTGACATGGTGGACACGTATAACTGCACCTATCCGGATGGAAGTGTTGCGCATGGAGGCTTTGCATCGCATATCCGTGCTCACGAGTACTTCACCTTCAAGATCCCTGATGCCCTCAAGTCTGAGCAGGTTGCACCTCTTCTCTGCGCGGGCATCACGACCTACTCGCCCCTCGTGAGAGCAAATGTCGGTCCTGGAAAGACGGTTGCCATCGTTGGTATCGGCGGTCTCGGACACATGGGTATCCAGTGGGCAAAAGCACTCGGCGCTGAAGTCTACGCCATGACACACTCTCCCTCAAAGGTGGAGAATGCAAAGAAGCTCGGCGCAAAGGAAGTTATCGTCACGACTGATGAGAACTGGGCCGACAAGTACAAGTTCACCTTCGACTTTATCCTCAACTGCGCCGACATGACACACAAGTTCGACATGAACGCTTACATGTCCACGCTCAACATTGGAGGCGAGTTTCACAACGTCGGCATTCCTGATGAGCCGCTTCCTCAGGTGACTGCTGGCACATTTGCTGGTAACGCTGGTAAGATCACGGGAAGCCATCTTGGTAACCACCAGGAGATGGATGCTATGCTGAAGCTGGCTGCTGAGAAGAACATTGTTGCATGGGTTGAGACGATTGATATCTCAGAGAAGGGATGTGCTGAGGCCGTTGAGCGTGTGAAGGAGAATAAGGTGCACTATAGGTTCACCTTGACTGGGTTTGAGAAGGTTTTCAAGAAGTAGTAATAGTAATGTAATAACAGTATCGTATTACCTATTCTAAGTGCACACTTGAGACCCATACGAAGAGATGAAGGGTGTGAGAAGGGTGGTTCATTTGTAAGATGGGTCAGGATCCTCGAGGAAGAGGATGCTAAACTAAACTCATCAAACAATCATATAGGCTTAGACTTGATTTAGCTAAGTATGTTGTCGATTAAGGTCAAGGGCAGTCCCATTCTCTTGCCTCAGTAGACTATCAACAACATATAAATCTCAGCCCGATCACATTCAATACATGACCATTTCACGCGAGCGCAGCGAGGAAGAGCTCTCCGCTAGGAGCCCCCGGAGGGAACACCAAGTATAGTTCGTCAACTTTGGACATTATCTCATTAATCAACGTGGTATCATGATCTATTTAAGCGCGAATGGCCTTGAGGATGGCCTTTCCAACAGCGTGGGCAGACGCAGGGTTCTGTCCGGTGATGACCTGTCCATCGACAGCCAGCTTCTCGGCCCAGTCGTCGGCCTTGACGTACTTGCCGCCGACACGCTTGATCTCGTCCTCGAGGAGCACAGGCATGGCGCTGGTCAGCTTGACAGCCTCCTCCTCGGAGTTGCTGAAGCCGGTAGCCTCGCGGCCCTCGAGGAGAGGCTTGCCGTCGACGGTGACGTTGACGAAGACGATGGGGCCGTGGCAGACTGCGGCGACGGGCTTGCCGGCCTTGTAGAACTCCTCGATGAGCTTGATGGAGGTCTCGTCGTTGACGAGGTCGAACATGGGGCCGTGGCCGCCGGGGTAGAAGATGGCATCGAATTCGGAGGCCTTGCCGAGGAACTCCTTGAGGGGGGTGGTCTGCTCCCAGATCTGCTTCTTCTCGTTGAGGAACTTTACGGACTCCTCGTCGCCCTTGAACATCTCGACGGAGGCCTGGTCGAGGGGTGCTTCGCCGCCGGCGGGTGAAGCGACGGTGATCTCGACGCCGCTGTTGACGAGGTCGTAGTAGGGGTGGGCGAACTCAGGCTGCGGCGGTTAGTTTGGGGTTTGGGGTTTGGTGAGTGAGTGAGTGGCTTACCAGGTACCAGCCGGTCGGATGTCCATTGTTCATCTTGGACTGGCTGGTGAGAACGACGAGAACCTTGGGAGCCATTGTGTATGAATTGGGTATCTGTGAATGTGTGTTGTGATGGGTATGTTGAGAGAGGGTATGAGTTCGTGATTATGAGATGAGTTATGAGATGATGCTACGATGAGACAAACTCTAATGGATGACGCACTCACCTTTATACCACATGCAGACGCCTCACTTCTCCACGCTGGGATCCTTGCAGTCGGGCCAATTCTCTACCGTTTCGAGCACTTGACAAACTCTTCCGTCCGGCTCTTGCTGCGACTGACGTCAGACTAACGGGCCTAGCCGTCCATTCTCGGCACTTAGCCCGTGTAGCGCCGGCTTTTGCGTGGGGCGGGCCGGGGTCACGTACCCGGAGCGGCCGATTGAGATTTGCATGCACCGCTGATGGACGCTCATGGAAGAGAGAGTGGTCCACTTGATGTGTAAGCCAGTATTTGAATCATGCGGTTACTAGGAGAAATGTGTTTCACTGGAGAAACTGAAACATGTGAGGTCCCTCCGGGGGCTCCTAGCGGAGGGCTCTTCCTCGCTGCGCTCGACACATTGGCATGGAAAATAGCATGGGTCAATTTGGATCTAACATAAACACCAAATGAGTGACTTCCTCCACAATTACCTACATCCAGAAGCCGAGTGGATTGGTTCCTCTGACCTTGTTGCCCTTCCCATCACCCTTGCCGCCCTTGGATCCAGCTAACGGGGGCGTCTTGCATCGTCCTCTGTAATCGGGCTTGACAACGAGACACTTGTCGCAGCCGCAGAGAAACTCAAGATGGTTTCCGATTTTCTGACTAGGTTGGTCGCACAGGCAGATGAACAGAGCATTGTCTATGCTGCTGGCTGGTGACTCGCCGTCGCATTTCACGTTGGGCGTGCTGCAGTATGACTGCGAGAGTTGATCCTCATTCCAGGGGTTATCTGGGTTGTTAGTCTTGATCATTAGGGGTTAGCGGACGTACCCATGGTCTTGAGGACTGAGGAGCAGTAAGTGTAGCCGCATTCGCAGATTGGTCCCTCAGGAGGAGGAGGCTCAGCGGTTGAACTCGGCGGCGGAGGGGGACTTGGGTCCGGAGGAGGAGCTGGGGCCGGAGTAGCTGGGGGAGGAACAGGAGCTGGTCCGGACGGAGGTGGTGCAGGCTGGGACGGAGGAGGCGGCGGAGGTGGAGGAGGTGGTTGAGACGGTTCGGCGGGAGGATCAGCCGGGGGATCAGCCGGAGGAGGGACGGGAGGAGGAGCTGGAGGTGCCGGAGCGGGGGGATCAGGAGGAGGAGCAGGCGGCTCAGAGGTTGAAGGAGGACTTGGAGCAGGGTCTGGGGGAGCAGGGGCTGGATCAGGAGGCGCCTGAGGCTTTGCAAAGGCCAGGACGGCCAGAGTAAGGATAGTGAGTTGAAGCTTCATATTAACGAGTGTTGATGGTGATGATTTGAACTGGTTGTTGTCTCTTCTTATATAGTCACGCTTCCTATACAGCCATTTTGTCCTACTCTTATCCATTCTTCATTGTCTCCTCGTCCATCTATTCTTCTGTTTCTCTACCTGCCTCGTCTCGCGAATATCTGTTGCACGTACATAAAAACGTTACTCAAGACGACACTTCCCGCTGCTCATGTCCCATGTCCTGCATGTTATTAAGGTTATTCATGTTACTGACGGTTGTAACTCGTCATATTCGGGTCGAGATCACGATCAACACCCACATTTACATCATGAAGTTATCCACGCTCCAGTGTTATACCCCGCACTGTACTGCCCCACCATATTTGGAGGAAAACAGCCTGCCCCTCCATGGTACGAGCCGTCATCCTACACTCGTCAATCAACAATCATGGCCGAATCCCAGAGAAACCGCGTCGTAAACGTCGGCACGCGAAAGTCGCCTCTTGCACTCGCCCAGACCCAGATCGTCGTCGATGCGCTCAAGAAGAACTTTCCCGATCATGAATTCAACATCCACAGCATGACAACGACTGGCGACCGCGACCAAAACACAGCGCTCTACAATTTCGGCGGAAAGGGCCTCTGGACGTCTCAGCTCGAGGAGAGGCTCGTCAACAAGGAGCTCGACATTGTTGTTCATTCGCTCAAAGACATGCCGACGGTTCTCCCCGAGGGTTGCGTTCTCGGATGTGTCACGTCCCGCGAGGACCCGAGAGATACACTCGTGATCAAGAAGGAATTGCAGGACAAGCACGGCTGGAAGACTCTGGCCGATCTGCCGGACGGGAGCATCATCGGCACCAGCAGCGTTCGGCGAATTGCTCAGTTGATTCGACGTTACCCGACGCTCAAGTTCAAGGATCACCGAGGAAACATCCAGACCCGTCTACGCAAGCTCGAGGAGGACCCCGACCTGACCGGCATCATCCTCGCCGCGGCAGGTCTCCAGCGGATGGACCTCGGAGACCACATTACACAGTTTCTAGAGTCTGACAATGGCGGCATTCTTCATGCTGTCGGTCAAGGAGCGCTGGGAGTTGAGTGCCGAGCGGATGACGAGGAGGTGATCCGGTTGCTCAAGACGATCGAGAACGAACAGACTGCTCTCGCGTGTGAGGCCGAGCGAGCACTCATGCGGGCACTTGAAGGCGGCTGCAGTGTTCCCATTGGCGTTGAGACCAAATGGGTTGACGACAAGTTACATATGAAGGCTACAGTGGTCAACCTTCGGGGTGACCACGGCGTCGACTCTGACATAACAGAAGCTGTCAAGACACACGAAGAGGCAGACAAGTTTGGGAGGAAGCTTGCGAATGCTCTGGTTGAACGGGGAGGCGGTAGTATTCTTGATGAGATCACTAGGCTCCGACAAGTCCCGGAGACGGTCAAGTAGCGTCGGACAATACCCATGTATTCTATTCAGCTCCAGCAAAAGTCTTGTAGGCCTCGGCATCCAATAGTTTCTCAAATTGCTTCGCACCCTCCTCATCCACCTCGACCTTTGCGATCCAGCCGCCACCAGCGCTGTCGTCCTCGGGGACCTTGTTGATGGTCGAGGGCTTCTCCTCGAGGTTGTCGTTGACCTGTAGGACTCGTAGACGGACAGGAGCGTTGATGTCGCTGGCAGACTTGACAGACTCGACGGCTCCGACAGCGTCGCCTTGCTCGACCCATGTTCCGGTCTCGGGGAGCTCGACGTAGACTACATCTCCGAGCTGTTCGGCAGCGTACTCAGAAATTCCAACGAAGCCGTGCTTCTTGTCGGCGGACAGATCAATCCATTCGTGGTCTTTGGTGTATCTTCGAGCAAGGCCTTTCTCGTTAGTGTCGTCATTGTAGCGATCCAGGGCACGTACTCAGTTTGGTGGAGGAGAATGCTCGGATTGGCGTGCGGATGGCTGCGCGGGGCACAATGCCCCTAGCCAGAGGGGCTGCAGCGCGTAGGGACCGAGGAATTGAGGCCATTGTGATGATGCGGATGGTGATATCAGAGTCAAGCTTTGTCGGCATCATGCGGAGATGGGCCGAGTGGATCGGAGCGAAGCCGACTTAGTCAGCATCATGAAGTCTGCAGCGACAGTCTACAGCAATTCAACACCAATTCTTCTGCCTTGGAATGTGATTGAATCAAGGAAGACTTGGCCGGTAAGCAAGACATGGAAACATTAGCCCAATCGGAGATATCAACGTGGGGTTGAACTTGGAACATTGTTTATTTGGTGTTTAGTGCCAGCTGTCCTGCATACTAAATGCTACCATATACATGCCTACAATAACAGTTGCTATTTACAAAGTAGCGATCATTACAAATATTGACGATTCTATTCAGCTGGAGTCAATTCAAACGCAGTTATTGCGCAATCTCAGCTAGCCATACACCAAACCTCAACCAATTACCTCCTCAAACGCGTTGGCGTTGACGCGCTGCACTACGCTAAAACACCACCATCATCATCACAACATTTCACGCATAAGCAGGGCCTAGCAAAGTCTATCTAGAAATTAAGACAAATGAACTATTTTCAGAACATTTCATCTCAAATACTACATCCCCTGTTGTGCTGGTGAATGTCCCTCCACTTTAGCCTTGTACCACCGGTGCCTTGAAATTCCGTCCCGCTTCTGGCCTAAACAAGAGGCTCCCACCATCATCATCCTCTCCAAACGTCAGCGCAAACTCTCTGCTCCAACAAGACGCATCGCCCGGTTTCAGTTTGGAAGAAAAACAAGTGTCAACGCGATTGATATCCACCGCCGAGGTCTCATTGCTAAACGGCGTGTCTCACGGTTTCATTCTGGTGGCTTTTCGACTCCGCCACCTCAGCTGTCTTGTCTTGACCTCCCCGCGCATCACGATATCATCACTTGTCTGGCTTGATGCTCTGACAAGCTGATCTCTTCTGTCACTCTCTCCGACCACGTTCTCTACCGATTGATTCGTTTGCTCGCAACATCCGACTCGATTGTTTCACTCACCGTTTCGACTCCGTTGACCTCGATACCGTCACACGTTCACGCTGGACGACTACACGAATCCCTCGGCTCCGGCCGAACCTGCAAGCATGGAACACATCATGAGTTCACCTCCCCATGAAGTCCCACTGCCACCCCCAGGCCAAGACGAGACTCTCGGAGGTATCGAAGAATCTCCCCACCCGAATGGCTTCCATCATCAGCAAAGCACATCCCTCGATCAAGGGCTAGCTCAAAGTCCACGACAAGAAGACCCTTCGACCAGATATACTCCCCCCGTCCAAACCGCACCGCCAATTTCCCGCCCAGCTAGTGGCTTGTCCAACCCCGCACACCAAGCCTACAACGACTATCGACAGAGTTCCGGTGAGCCATCGTCCAACGGTCGAAACCATGTTGTCATCAAGGTCGGAATGGTTGGCGATGCGCAGATCGGCAAGACCTCGCTGATGGTCAAGTACGTCGAAGGGAGCTGGGATGAGGATTATATCCAAACGCTGGGAGTCAATTTCATGGAAAAGACAATCTCCATCCGCAATACGGAAATCACCTTTTCGATCTGGGATCTCGGTGGTCAACGCGAGTTTGTCAACATGCTGCCTCTTGTGTGCAACGACGCAGTCGCCATTCTCTTCATGTTTGATCTCACCCGCAAGAGTACATTGAATAGCATCAAAGAGTGGTATCGCCAGGGGCGCGGGTTTAACAAGACGGCCATTCCAATTCTCGTCGGCACCAAGTACGACCACTTTGTCAACTTTCCTCCCCAAGACCAAGAAGAAATCTCAAATCAGGTACGAGCGCAGCGAGGAGGAGCCCTCCGCTAGGAGCCCCCGGAGGGAACCCCAACCTTACTGACAGCAACAGGCGAGACGGTTTGCGAAGGCCATGAGAGCAGCATTAATTTTCTCGAGTACGAGTCACAGCATCAACGTGCAAAAGGTAGTGATCCCCTGGCTTTAGAGTACTCTGCTGACTGGATAGATCTTCAAAATTGTGCTATCCAAAGCGTTCGACCTGAAATGCACGATCCCCGAAATCGAAAACGTGGGCGAGCCGCTCCTTTTGTACCAGTCGGTGTAGTCGAGCGAATAACGAGTAAATGTTGAAACTGACAACATAACGACAAGCGACGGGAGTCGCGAGCAACCATTTCCTTTGTCATTGCATACAACACAACTGGATCGTCTCCTTTTCTTCAAACTTGAGATTACTAGGGCAAATTACGGAAGGGGTCAGGATTTACCTCTGGGATAGATAAACATGGGTATTGGCGCAGGACCGCATTAATGTGGCCAGCTTTACCGGTCGGTGGTCACGGCGGGCTATTGAAGTATTTGAGGATACAATCGACTGTTAATCGTATTGGTGTATGCTAGATGGAGATGAATGATGTCTGAGGTAGTGGGATTTGTGAATGTGACCATGTACGTTGAGTATTGTTTAGGTGTGAGATAGCCAACGTATTCCTGCGGCTAGTTCTCTTCGTAGATCGTCTATTGATCGTTTGGGGGATATTGGGATGTCGTGGAGGTACATGTGAGCCTGCTCGGGGTCTTTGAGTGAAGGATGGTAGTACAGACGTTGACTGGCGGGTGCTTTGTCTCTTGTGTATATTTCGATGCCATCACGGTAGATGGAGATGATTTCGACGAGCATGCCTCGCTCGAGATCTGGCTTGATATCTATGAGCTTGATTGCTTCTTCGTCGGAAACACGTCTGCGGTGGATGAAGTAGCACATGATGATGCAGAGGGCGAGGTTGAAGGAGATGATACTGAGGAGTGGTAGGAGTATCGTGTACATGTCTGGTGATGGTTCCATGATGCATCGGGCTCATTTTATGCGGGCTGTGATTCAGTGCGATCCATATATTAGAGTATCAATCATAAACCTCAAACTTTGGGGAAATGGCTTATGTTAAAAGTCTGTATGTGAGTAGCTTTATTGACTTGCTTGACCAAGGAACAAAGGAGTGTTCTGTGATGTGACCTGATGGCCTGGCGATGCTGGAGGATGTACTTTGGAACGGCAGACAGAGGCATTAATTCTGTCCATGGCATCTGAAGTTTCGGTAGACTGTGGCCTGCTGATACTGTTCCGTTCCTTGGATATTCTCCTATGACACCACCACGGCGGGAACATGTCTTCAGGTACATTTGGATCTGGCTCTTTGAGTTTATATGAGCCTTTAACAATGATTCATCGCGAAAGTTTGCAGACAGTTTTACGACTTCACGATTGAGAAAGGTTTGGTAACAAATCTATTTTTTATCTACATCCCAAAGCTAAACAGTGCGTTTACTACTCACCATCAGCGAGGAGCAGCCTCGACAGTCGACAGTTCATGGCCCTCCTCGATATCACGGAGCCTTCTCTTCCGACAATATAGCACAATGGCCCAGATGAGCATGATACATAAACCACCGCCAAAGCAGATGCCAAGAATGATAAAGGTGATTGTGTCCTCGGGAAATTGTTCGCCGTCCTTGCGGCGGACGAGGGAGAGGGAAACTGGGAGTGAGTTGGTCATTGTGATGGTGTGTTGATGAGTGATGAGGGTAAGTGATGGGAGATGTGAGTAGTTATATATTGCTGTGAATATGCTGTTCTATGACTGCCGTTCAGTGTTCATAGTTCCTGGTATGAACCGTTGATGAACTATGTCCTGTTCTGTCTCTGAGTCTGCACGCCCTGCTCAACATCCTTCCCCTTAAGCCTAGCCCTTCGAAGGCGAATGGTTCTGGCGATGAAATACCAGGTAGGCGGTACGATAAAGAGAAGAATGATGCCGCCGACGATTCCCATGGTGAGGATCCGGTCGCTCTTGGACTCGGGGGCATCGTCTCGGCGGACGGGCCAGGAGAGGATTCCTGTGAAGGAAGCTGGGAGGTAAGAGTTGGTCATCTTGAGTGAGGATGTCTTAATGTGGTGATCTGATGTGTGGTGTGATGGTGTTGAGATGAAGGTGATCAGAGGCTTTTATGATGCATATTGTGTCTGAATGATTCGCTTCTTTGTGGTAACTGTGTTTGAACAGTGAATATTCGTTACAGCATCCTTTGACATTGTGAACAAGCATCAACACTACAATGCAGAGTACAAATCAGTGACGGCAAGCAGTGATGGCAAAGAGAGACTGTTCAATTGAACAGAGAATAACAAACACTTGTAGCTATTAATACTCCTCCCCGTCCTCAACTAAAGACACAAACAACCTTCAACATGTACACCTTGAACTGCTTTGCCCTTATCGTACTCATTGTTCTGGCCGGGATGGTATCAGTCTGTAGAGCAATGAGGCAACAACGAGATCCTCCACGAGATGCAGAAAGACAAGAGTTGAGAGACTCCAACAAATATGCATACTACCTCAGGTAGACAGACACTCGAAAATCGTGGCGGCGGCGGCGGTTATATCTTTTGGTCATTCCCCATCGGATGCTTCGGGTACCTGTGGATCCCCTCCATCAGCATCTCCAGCCTCGACTGGCTATCTCCTTGCAGCCATTTCCAAATCAAGAGTGATTTCTCACGAATCTGCATCTTTCCGTTCCCCACTGGCCAACGGGCCGCATCTACTGTTCCTGAAGATCTGGTGTGCAGGGATTGGTGTGCCTTACCACTGCCGGACAGTTCGGTCTGAGGATGGAGCACGATAATGAAGATGCTGGATTGTGGATAACCTCAGTGTAATGCACCGTCGAGACTTTATTCTAGACTCTAGTTTGGTCTTGCTCTACCCCCAATAAATAACCCATGTTCTGTAATCCATCACTCCTAAGAAATGCCAACTCAAATGACACCACAACGCCGTTCATGAAAGGAAATCAGCGCGCTAGCGATAACAAACTCCTGAAACAAATCCCTGCGAGCAAGTCGATTGCCATCGTCCTTGTCTCTCAATCCAGGGCAAAGTCGAATGCAATTTACTTGTCGTCCTTGTCTCCCCATATGGGAGCGTTGAGGGGCTTGCTGACACCAAACCCAACACCGACAGCAATGCCCACGACGAGAAAGATGATCAACCCCTTGACGATCCACCGATTACGTTGGCTGAGCTTGGCCATGCAGGTGCAGCGGTTCTTTGCCTTTGCGGCCTTGGCCTGTTGCTTCCAGTGATCTTTTCCAGGCCAAACTTGGCAGTCGGTCTTTCTGGCGAGGGGGGTGCTCGATGTCTTGTGCATGCATGAATCTGATGTTCGTGTTGTGACCATGGCTTCGATGTCGGTGTCGAAGGGGTTGAGTTTGTCTGTTTGGGGTGTGGATGTTGTACTGATGCGAGGGGTTTCGGTTACGGTCGCATTTGTGGCAGCTTTCTCGGGGATTGTGAGGTTCGTCTCGCCGCTTGGGCGGGAGAGTTTTTCGTAGTTTGAAGGCATGATGAGGTCGAGTTGTCAATGCTGGATTGATTCAAGTTGAAGGATCGGATGAATAAAAGCTATCGCGGTTAGTGACGCGTGGCTATGGCTGGTGTGACAGTGACACCAACGGCTGGTACATACTTGAGTGAAACCGAGGTTGGATCTCTGCGCAGTTGGATAATGTAGAATGTCGAATGAATGTAGATGCAAGAGACAACCTCAATCGGTAAGGAGTTAAGGCAGTTCTTTACAACATGGATGTCGATCAAGTCCGTTCGGTGATGGGACGCTAGAATTGGTTGATGGGTCAAGTAATAAAGCCAAGAAAATAGAAGAGAATCAAAGAGGATCTCCCAAAGAGACGAGATTGCGATGATATAGAAGAAGACGGTCGAAGCAAGGGAGAGTAAACGATGGGGCAAAGAGAAGGAACCTTGTATATGAGTTCTTTCTCAACACACGCAACGCAATGCAACGCCACTGATCGAACAAACTCTCGCTCGACTGACTTCCACAAAAGACGTAGAAGGGGAGAACAGGAGCACAGCAGACAGCGACATGACAGAGGGAACCCCTAACTAATCCAAAATGAACCAAGCCCCCTGCACATTTCAACGCTTGGGCCCGAACCGGGTGCGCTAACAGCTGGCTTGCCGCCTTTGGGCCTGGTGGGAGCTCCCAGCTAAACGAGCTAGGCTCCTGCGGGGGTCCCCGGCTAGGCCATTGCTACGCTCTAGATTGCTCCAGGACCATCACCATTCAATCGAAACATGGCATCACCAATCAAGGTTTTGTCCGTCTGCATAACACGCGGCTGTTCACAAAACATCCACAAAAGACATCACAAAATGCACTGCCTACCTTGTGTGCGTGGCAGAAGCCGAGTTCCCCCGCAGATAATAAGCACTCAAAAGGTCAGGTCAACTGGCTTCATGGCCATGGCCTAGATCAGATCCCATGTGGCATGGCTGCATGTCCTAGATCGATTCCCACGAATAACACCTCCATCCCTTCGAAAATGGCTCAAGTTTATCTAGTGATTTACCCGTCCTAATGCTAATTCTCGCCGGCGCCACCAACATGGGTTAATCGCCGGCTCTTGGCACTGACTCGCCAATAGCTTCATTCAACCTGTGCCATGAGCTCTCCGCAAAGCCAAGACAGATTCTTCTTCTTGGCAGCCGAGATGCCGTGATCTTGTGTCTAACTATCGTCCATGTCACGCTCCAAACTGATGATTTGGTCACTGACCACATCTGGCATGACTTTACACATGACAGAATCACCTTCCCAGGTCAGCCAGGAACAGGCACAAGGTTTGGCTTCAAACCGCGGGAGTAAAGCCACAGAATTCCTGTCCTCAATGAGAAGCGTGTTAATAGAAGCGCCCTGAATAAGAAGCTTTCCACAACATGTGTATATCGCCACGATCGAAGCGATTTCATGGTGTGCGTTCGTTGTTTCAATCACGGCACAGCATCCACTTGTGTTTTCCGTGTATTCTTATCGCACTCGGAATCGTGTCCGTGTCTAGCAAGAAACCCGCGTATAAGGATTCGGTAACTGATCGCAATTCATCCCAATCTCCGCGTATAATAGATCCGATATCACAGCAGACAGTCTTCAGATTTACGTACCAGATGCGAAATATCCCAATGCAAGTTCCCCTCAATGCAAGTGAGGAGTTCTTCAGTTAAAGTCCAGAACCTGGTCTCTGCATTTGCTGGGGTCCCTGCATTAGCTTCCATTGCCAAGGAATGGATAAGAAGGATTCTAGACTTGAGTTCAGCGGGTGCTCAGTGGCGCTGTCATTGTGTTGCTGCCACTGATGTAGCCGCACCAAAAACGGACTTGAAGTTGGAATTTCCATTGTTTCTATTGCCACTTTTGAAGTTTGATGGTGATACAATCGGTTCAGCCGATGACGGTGGCACTTGGTGGCAGACGGCAGTTGATTGAACCACTGTATTCGGATTTGTGCTTGATACGAATAAGTGGTGACAATCAAGTCTCTCCTGAGTGGGGGACTCGAATCCCTGTCAGGGTGTTTTAATGCCCACAAATATTGGTCTAATTTGAGATCAGTGCCACAACGAGAGAATCATGCAAGTTGATGTCGATCGAGTGCATCTTGTCTCAAGGTAGTCGTAAGTGCCGGGATACTGACGTCTTTAATTATTCGTCGATTGAGGCCAGTCGCTTCGGTGTGTTGCCGTAGAATGCATCATCCCTTTCCGTTTGGTCCAGTCAAAGAACAAGTCTTGTAAATGTCGTCGCATAAACTCGCTTGAGATCAGCGCGATGCACAGAGATTCGCTGAAGTTTGTTTGAAACATCAAATTGAAAGCAATGCATGCCAACGTGGTGTCTTAACGCGCATCATATCGGAAATTGGAGCGGGCGGAAAGTGCTGCCGTCCAAATCTTTGTCGTCCGAAGACCGTGTCGTTCCTGTATCAATGTCCCTACATATCCAATCAGTACTTTCGGCTAGTAAGGTGAAGTCGCCTATGGGAGCCGTGTGCGAATGATTGATGAGCCCGGACATCCTCACTACCATGGCCAGCGCTGAATGGTGGATGAGCTCACTGATATTGGTTCGATGCATCAAATGTGAGCCGTCGGGTGTCCTTTGACGTTGCATGAGGCAGCCTACGCGATAACGTTTGTATCCGACTGCGTCATGAATGATGGTGAACCCAATACCTGGAGACATGGCTCGACTTGTCATGTCTGTCGTACTAGAACCGCAACGAGCGCGTACCGGTCGTCGGCATCTGGCAACGCCTCGAGACAGTTGATGCGATCCCATCAGCGCGGACGGAAACGCCGAGGTGACAGCTTGAGACACAGTCGATCAGTTGACCTTGGCTTCTGACATCGCATCTCGGCACTCAATCAGCGTTCTTCAGTTATGCCGGGTGACTTGCAGCGGCAATCAGAAGTATAGAGTGTCGAAGACATCGTAGTTTGACCCGGACAGCGCGGACTCGGTGGGATATCCCATGAATGTTGGAGGAGCTAACCCAACATGCAGGTGGGAAGACTGAGCTTGGTATCTAGACGCGAAGCTATTCAACTTGACCTATGATTGACGCCAGCGTAACTGTACAAACAGTCAGTGTCCCAAATGTTTCCATTGGTCAGTGCCTTACAGACAGTCGAGGCGCTCCCAAGATAGAAGACCACATAACTTTGCCTGATCTGGCCAGTCGGCAGCCTCGAAGTCGTCAAAATCGATGGCATTGGAGTCTTGCTGAGTGTACAAGAATGCAGGAGCCGTATCTGGTGTATGAGCCGTTGCGCTTGTAGTTGGAGACGGTGCATTCGTTGACAAGTGCCGCGTCGAAAGGAGTTTGTGCAGGCTGTTCGAATTGGGATCTGCCATCTTTAACTGACACTATCATCAAGTTGGGTTCACGCAGACTGGAAAGCCTCGAAATTGAGTTGCATGTGTCTTCAAATGCGGCCCGATTTGACTGTTGAGACTGATGAAAAGACCAGAGTGACCAAGGACTCGCCAGCATCAGGAGAGCAGAGGGGGTTCAAGGTTCTTATCTCCAACCATCGGCAGAGTCTTTAGCTTGATCGGTTGACAGGCTTGTTTCGGTGCAAGTCATCAGTCTTCTCCATCCGCTTGCCACTGGACTTGTACACTTTGCAACTGGCATTCGAGTATCAAGAACGAACGGGGAAGTGGTTGGAAACTGTGGGTTCGTGTTAATTGACAGTCTGATGTTGAATGGACGCCTCATCTGGATCGTCTTGAGTATTATTAACAACGTTCGAACCTCAACTGTGCAGACTAGGAGGTCAGATGTGATATGTTGGGCTGAACTGAAGTGGTTGGCTTGGGCAAGCTAGCTGATGTCGACACAGATAAGCAGCGGCGCAGGTTCAACGTCTTCTCACTTACAAAGATGGTAAAGGTGCAGATTAATGAGGGCCAGATGGACAATGGGCTCAATGACCAGCAAGGATATCGATGGCCCTGTTGCGGAACATGAGATGAGTTCAAAGGCGACTAAACGACGTGGGAAAGTGTCGCTGGCTGCTGCTACATAGACAGACAGACTCGTAGCCAATCCCAGCCACCATATATCACCGACTTGCCATCCGTATCTCCTGCAGAAAGAGCAGGTTTTTGTGGTCTGGCTCAACGGTTGAGGTTCAATCGCAAGGTCGGGATTTGGGGAGGCGATGGGTGAAGGGAACCTCCTCCCATCAGGCGTCAAGTCTAGTCACCTCAGAACCCTCCAGCTTTTGGGTTGAGGAACTCACAAAGACGAAAGATGACATCCTGAGGTGAAAGATAGCAGCATGGGGTAAATCATTCATCTGAGCAATGCTGAATGATCCTGTAATGGACTTGTTGCCGTCGTCGCAGCCCATGTAACTTGGAGTTGTCGGCATCGTCAGGATTGCAAACTCGAAGCAGCAAACGTTTGCATTTTCTCGACTTCTTTCATTGTCCTACGCAGGCGTCTAAATGGGTGAGAGACAGTCAGGGGCATTGCCTTGATCTGCGAACATTCTAAATGGAATCAGAACCTGAGGCGGCTAGAGGTCGAGGAACCGGTTCTTGACGATCGCTCCTATCATGCGCATCAGCACTCTACAGGATTTGCAAATTTGTGGACTGTACTCACTGGTTGCTGAAGGGACATTCTGGGAAGCGAATGTCGATCGCCACGGATGGCTTTGACTTGTAATACCGCGAGCAATCGTGAGCGGAGGAAAGAGTTCCGTCGTATTATCTTGCGTTGGACATCAGTAATTGATTCAAAGGACTTGAAGGTTGGAGCGTCCCAAATTCGTGTCTTACCGGTACAGGTATCTGACATGGTCATGGGATTATGCACTAGCATTCAAGCATGAGGCCGGTTTAAATCATTCGGCATTCTTCATCTTCCTTTCGAGGTCAGCTGTAGGGTAAAGTAACCGAGATTCTGGTGCCTTGGGATTGCTTCATGTTGGTCGTCACAATGTCTAGAAATATCAGCATTCTTCAAAGCAGTTGCAGGGTACGTAGAAGAGATCACGCAATTGGAACCGATGGCGATTTCCTGCCTACCTCTTGGTGCCTCATTGGCGGTCCACGATGTTGATCGATGGGTGAGCTTGTGGACAACGGCCTACTTCAATGGTCAAGATGGTGATTGGTGTTTCGGGTGCTGCATTTCTATCAGTCGACATCATATCAAGGCATCATAATAACTTCTAGAATCACCCACAGAGTACTCTAATGCAGTCGTCGCCGGTGCTGCAAGATTTCAAGACCAGTCCTGATTGTCATGCTTTTGACTGACTCTTGATGCCTTTCATGGCCGGCAGGACGGAATATCGAAGACCGTCTGATACAGCGTTTGGATGTCAGTCGACAAGTCAGTTTTTGCAAACGAGTGTTGCATCTTCGTCGGTTGTCGTCATGTCTAGGCACCGTCAGCAATTGCACAGAGTATTAGATTGCCATCATGGTTCAGTTACACGTGTAACGTAAACTCGAAGCCTATGTCAATCGGTGGTCCCCTTGAACATACCATCATTACCCCGTCGAGATTCCAATGGTAAAGCCTTAGAGGCGTCGGTCGCGGTTGGACGTTGGCCATGGGTCAGTATGCGTTAAGGCCCGAGTGGCAGAGCTGCGGAGGTTGCCTCTTCATCGACCACAATGGTATCTAGGCATCATCAATACTCTTAGGAAATTGATACCGAGGGCTGGTATGGGCTGGACCTCTTGCACGAATCGGCGAAGAGCATAGGTGATTCCTGGCTGGTTAGTGCTCGCCGACTCTGATTCACCTCTAGTCGCACTCCAGAACCCGGGTATCAGAAGCTTCTTGAAAGTACATGAGAGTCCAGTCATCGTTTCGTGCTATAAAAGCATTCTAAGCACCAAGTTGGTATCGATCCCCGCGTGATGTCGCCCTCAGCGCCGTGCGTTTGATGGTTCTGAAAAATTGGTATGTGTCTTGCATAACTGTCGAATGTCAGTTCACATAAAGGGAAGCCAAATTTGATGGCAACGTCTTCGGGTCACCAGTAGTTTCAGATCATCTACAGCCTCTTCATCAATTGAGGTTGAGCAGATCATACTTGGGGGTTTGGCAGGCCGTGAGGCGTATAGAAGTTGTCTAGACTGACTAGTGGTGAGTGTTGTAGTTCTGTCACCCAGATGTCGGAACATCAATGGATTCTGAGAGAGGATACGCGTGCCACGATCATATGGATCTTTCGAGCGACATCTGAGGCTGTAGGAAGCTTGTCGTCCGGATCAAGCAATTGTACCTCATTGTCAGATTTCCTCCAGAAGAACGTGGTCCGGGGTAGTGGTCTGATCCTCTCACATGTGGCAGGGTTGCTTATCGTAGATCTTCTCAGAAGCACCATCGAATGTCGTCTGTTGATCAAAAGTGTTGAATTCGCTTTGGCTCAGAGACGAGTTGAAATTGAACGTGTTGGGTGAGGTGTCTACATCCCTTCATTAAGCCACCCAGCGGCGCCAAACTTGTGACAGACCTGCTAGCAGGCTCACATGCATAACCAACATGCTTGGAAAGGGAATGCGTGCTGTTCCTCGGACTGCAAAAGTTAAGCTATAGCCAGGTGCTTGCTGCAGCGATATCATTCTACGAACTGCTGATCCATGGCAGTCCCCTTTGTTATGACTGCAAGGCCGGTCGCGGTCACGGTTGAACGCCAAAGAGGTGTGTCTATCTCATGAGTACCATCTCAGGTGACACATCGGACAGTACCTCTGAGCAGAGTTGCTACCTGTCAACAATTGGTTGAATTAGCCTTCTATTGGCAAATGCCATCCGATTTGTGTCGCCGGTTAGCCAGGATCTGGTAAGATAGACATAGAACCTACCGAGGAAGCTGAAAAGTGGGAGTAGGCTGAGAGAAAATTGAAAGTGAAGTCTATATAGTATCAGCGACAGCTCAAGGGCAACGATATCGTAGAGTCAAACGAAGGCAGACTTTGTCCTCTGAAGAGGCATGCTGGTCCCGCTGTAAATCGCAACTGTGACAACGTTTGCAAAGTTCGCTGTCGGGCTTCTTCTCTTCATGGGCAGTTTTTCCACAGCAGACATTCACAAGTTCAAGAAACAGTAAGGCAGGAAAGCATTCTGCGTTGCTTGAGGTGCCAAGTTCTGTCTGCTGATATGGGTTCTCAACCACGGGCCTCACATGCAAATAACACCGGCGTATAATATCGACTGGGAGATATATGATACCATTTCTGGATCGCAAGGCAGCTTTTGACTGTAAGTATGCTAGTCGATGGTGGCAGGACAGACCAGCCGTGGTCGAGGGAAGAATCTTGAGATGTTTCGAAGGCAAGTTGAGGTTCTGATCAGTCAAGATTCTAGCTATGCCAGGTCAAAGAAGCGTTCTCTGTCTACTTGCCTCAGCCACTTCACGAGCAGTCATCTTCGGAGAGGACAGTCGTGTGGCCATGGCAGGATTCGAAAGGATATGTCTGAGTCTCAGTAGTAAACTCCTATCAACATAAATTGACGCAGTACCTCGATTCTTGTGACTTCCACCATAACAGTGTATCATGGTGAATACAGCGCTCGGTCTCGTCGTCATCTGCTCGAACGTCTATCTGCATCCTGGTACTCAAGTCAGTCCCTGATCTTGCCCTGGAGAGGGCTGTCTTGCCAGCAAACCTCGGGTCGTGTTTGTAAGTGTAACTCAACTTCGTCGCTTGAACAGTGGTGGTTTGCTTGTTGCTAGGTCTGAATTGGGAGTATCAGCTTGGTTGTTCTTCATGGCAGTATGTCCGGTGCAGTCAAGTCAGTCTACAGAGATCTGAGCTCAGAACTTTGCCAGCAACTGGGGTCACATTCTGACTGCCAACTCGAAATCCGCTTGAAATGATGGTTCGATTGAAGAATGGTGATGATTGGTGGCAAGCAGATGATGGAATTTGGATGTCAGGAGATGGACGATGAACGATG
This sequence comes from Fusarium mangiferae, assembly GCF_900044065.1. NCBI lineage: Eukaryota > Fungi > Ascomycota > Sordariomycetes > Hypocreales > Nectriaceae > Fusarium > Fusarium mangiferae. The sequence continues at coordinate 495,575 of NW_024573931.1, forward strand.
ATGGGGATGGTGCCAGTATTGAAGACATGGCTTGTGAATAGCAGCAATATTCCCGCTTGAATGAAGAGTCATTGATGAACGGTGATGGGAGATTGATGATGAAAGACGATGGCGGCAGAGGATACTGATGATTATGTTGGCAAAATGGTGAATTAAGATGGATGAATGCGGAAAATAGGTGGTGAAAAACGAGGCAGTTCACTGAGCTCCTGCCATTCAATTGCTCTCGTGACCTTGCGTGTCTTCAGGTTAAGGTAGGAAGGCATCACCAGTTTCCAGGAAGCATCGCAATAGCACTTTCACTTTCCGTTCGCATGCATATTCACTCAACCTTCTCTTCTCATCACCACCACTCAAACTCTTCATCTTCATCACTGTTCATCACTACATTATCATCATTCTTTCCTTGCCCTTCGCCGCCTGTCGTTCACTATACACAATGGAGAAGCCGTTCGCTGGACAATGGCTGTACGATGATGAAGATCTCGCCCCAAACAACATCCTATGGGAAACATTTCTCTGCCCTTGCATTGTATACGGTCGGTCCAGTAAGAGCTACAAAGATGCTCTCGGAAGGGCGTTTGAATATGATTCACCCCCGGATGGCCATGTCCGATTCACGGTCAGCAAGAAAGGAATCGCCGACACAAGAGAGGAATACTAGTCGACGCCTCTGCATAACCCGGCCCTTTCTCTCCCCTGCTTGGGATTCGCTGCCTGCCTGCCTTGTAAGTGTCCCTTTGTAAGTCAAACACTCTAACATGTCTAGTCTATGGTATTATGATCTCCGATCTGCGTACAAAAGTTCGCGATCTCTACAACATCGAAGGAACCCGCAATGAAGACGGTCTATGGGGCTGCTGCTATCCATATGATACCCTCATTCAAATCGAACACGAACTCATCAATCATGGTCATCATCGTAGACGCTCCTCCTGTGGGTATGAGACCGAACCCTCAATGACCACATCCTTGAGCACTTCTAGATCGCACAGCAAGGTCACCACTTGTGATACGGAACCCGATCAAAGCCTTCCCTGTATCCCCGAAGGTTCATCCGAGTGTACGTCTCCAACCTCATCTGCAAGCAGCCGAAGCAAGCCCCGGGAGAGATCAATCGCTCAAGATCCAGTTGCACCCACCGATGCAACACTCGACCACAGTCACGACCTCTCCAAAGATCCAAGGGGACCATATCGAACCAATGCACCTCACCGGTTGAAGGATGACACTTCTGCTCCTGTGTATCCTCCCTCAATTCACCAACTTCGAACCGATACAAAGGCGCCTGCCAGTCCACCTGCAGTTCATCGACACGATTTGTTTCAGGACGCTAGCGAGACGAATGAGACCCAAGCCAATCACGACATTGGGTTCGATCGAGTCGAAACATACAGAGCCAGTCCTGATCATCAGCTTCGGCAAGACGAAAAGACGCCGGGGGCATTTCCTTCAGCTCATCATTTGCACCATGATACGGTAGTCCGGACCAAAGCACCACAACAACACAAGCTAGAAGATGATGAGCAAGGTCCGAGTAGGTCGGGAACTCATGGGCCACACCATCTTCACGAGGACAAGTGAAGAAGGCGAGGAAGGCGGCGAGGAGAGGCCAGACGGTGTATTATTATGATTCAACCTCAGACACGACAGTAGTATTATCACTTCATAGGGGCTTACAATAGATATATCTCTGCAACCTTATGCGACCATTGTCTGTTGTTAGTGAAGCATAGGTGCGCCAGACTTTACGGTCACATATGGTCTCTGAGTTGGCAGGCTATGCATGCGACCAGGTCAAATTGGTGGCAAACGCCGAGCGAATGTTACCGTCCCGCCTCCCAGCCTCCGACTTGCAGCTGGATGCATCGGCGTTGCACACAGGTATCATCGAGAGGGGTTCGACACGGACACGACGCGAGAGATCGCGGGTGGTCTGGCCGTTAATAGTAACAAGCCAGGATAAAGTTACACTTTACAGGGACCCGTTTCAGTGGAGGCAGTAGCTGGTTGGCGATCGGTCAGATCAGCTGAAAGACTACAACCAATTGGAATTCGGGTCTGCCAATGTTGTGATGAGACCATGGTCGCATATTGGCGGCCATGCAAGCTGCTGGGCACAACAGCAATGGGTTTGGGCATTGAGTTCAGGCTGGCTGGGCACAACGAGTTCGACGGCTTGCACAGATCAAGGAACACGAACTCGCGTTACATTAAATGTCTTCATCCTGCATGCTGAATCTCCCTTGCATTGGCGCTCAGCGCGACGATTGGGCATGGCATGGAGCAAACTGGGATGACGCTTGTGTCCCACAAGGCCAAGGCATGTTGCATTGAGCGAATCATTTTGGAAAAGTGCTTAGCGGTGACCAACCTGCATTGATTGAGGGGAAAACACCTCAGGCAGAGATGGCCTTATCTTGAAATTCGCTCTGGACTGGACGGCCATTCCATGCACTCGCTGGTAATTAACACGGTCGCGAATCTGCATTCTGTTTCATACCTGTCGGTCCACTGCCCTCTGTAGGCATTCTAGCGACCTGCTTCTAGTGGCCGCCCGTCACGTCCGCGCTCACGTCCAAGGCACGACGCCCTAAGGGAACCCACTTTCGCGCTGAAGCTCCCTTATTACCGATCTTCTCCACGCGCCCTCCGCAGCAGAACCCACCTTTGGCACCTCTTTTCTACCCGCTCCCTCCCACTTTCACTCATCATCGTCTTCACTCATTTACACGTTCGACTCACGCGATAACAATAAACAATAACCTTCCTCGCTACTGGGTCCATCATGGCTACTGTCACTCGTCAACCATTTGCTCCCCTTGATGGGACTCGTCTCCAGACCTTGACAAGTCTCAAGAACAGGCAAAATGGTATGTGGAGATGCGGAGTGTTTGGGCTTCACTGACATGATTAGCTCTGCCAACTGGTGGGAAGCGAAAAGCTGAACTGATTGATACGGATGATTCTGAAAATGTCGATCCTACTTCTTTTGCCAAGCGATCAAAAGGGTCCAAGGACAAGGACATTCTAAAGGACAGCATCCTCAAAGACAGCATCCTCAAGCCGTCTGCTTTTATCCTCAAGCCTACACCTGTATCTGCATCTCCCATTCCTAATCGCCTCACGAGCCCTACCAAGACCCGACGCACTCTTCAACCTAAATCACCCGCCAAACTCAGCTCTGGCATCTCAAAGTCTTCTCCCATTTATGCTCCAGCTGGCCGATCTCCTACCCGAAGCAAGCGATCTGGTATCGCATCTAGCCGACGACGCACTGCTGGCCCCTACACTCGTGTTGATCCTCCTTCATTCAGTCTTGGATCTGCCGCTCCCTTTTCTCTCGATGCTGCTCTCAAGGGTACTATTCCTGGCTATGGCGCCAAGAAGGAACCCATCACTGCTCTGCATGAGCCAGACATGAAGGCCAGCTGGTTCTTTGACATTCACGAGGACACACCCGAACAAGAGATGACCAACCTTCTTCAACACAGCACATGTGTACTTGACATTTCATCCGACGAGGAGAGTCAACGGAAGCTCAACAGAGATCGTGCTGAAGGTCGCGATAAGGAAAATGTTCCTCCTCCTGATGACGTTTCTCAAACTCGTCGCGCACCAAAAGCCGATGACATGATTGTTGAGAAAGAGCGTGTCGCATTAGGAGAAATGAACACTGCCGACTTTTACGCTGAAGGATGTGATGAGACATCAGTCATTTTTGTACCTGAAGATGAGCCAGAGGTGAATGCGACAGCGCCTGCGACTGCGACAGTTGTCGAAAAGCCTATCGATCCTTCAACAGAAGACATCGACAGCTTAATGGCCAAGCCCACAGAAGGTTCAAGCAAGGCTGCAGTTTTGGAACCAATTGAAGGAACAGGAGAAAGTTTTGAGTTATGGGAAAGCGGTAGCGCACATGATGAAGCTGTATAGGCATGAGGCATGAACAAGTATGAACTGTTATGGTAATGGATACGGATGGAATGAATGATGGAATGGATGGATATGGATCGGATGGTGGAGTTTGGCCGGCGTTACTTTTCTTCTTAGGCTACCAAGAGCTGGGGCTATAGTTTTGATTACATATTGTCTGAGTATTAATTATTACCGAATGTTTGACTGTTTCACTGTGTATTTGAGTAATGACTCTGAATGCTGTTCACTTGTTCACTGAGTGTAATATGATCTGATTCTGCCGCACTGTGTCCCACGTGAACCACTAACCAAAACAGTGTGAATATTTCGTCAGCAATCCACTTCCCCTCATCAACCATCATGGCTTCAATCAACGACCTGGCTACAGCCGCGATTGCGAGCTCTGATACTGCAGATGACTCAACTCGGGGCGCATTCATCATCTTGGAGGGTTTGGACAGAAGTGGAAAGACTACACAGGTGAAGCTGTTGGAGCAGAGATTTGTCGAGGAGGGTAAAAAGATCAAGGTTATGAGATTCCCTGGTATGTCACTGAAGAAGTGGTGAATTATGCTGATGTTTGTAGACAGGACTACACCTATTGGACAGATGATTGATGCGTATCTCAAGAGTGATGTCGAGATGGATGACCATGTTATTCATTTATTGTTCAGCGCAAACCGATGGGAAGCTGTGTGAGTACATCGGTCTATGGCACTTCACTTCTGACCTTTCAGCAAACAAATCCAATCTCTACTCGCCTCTGGCACTACAATTGTCTGCGACCGGTATTATCACTCAGGCATAGTCTACTCAGCCGCCAAGCAAAACCCCTCTCTGACCCTCCCTTGGGCACGAGCACCAGAGCGCGGCCTCCCCCGACCAGATCTGGTGCTGTTCCTCGATTTGACCGAAGAGCAAGCTCAAGCTCGAGGTGGCTGGGGTGGAGAAGTCTATGAACGATCTGGTATGCAGAAACGCGTACGGGAATTATTCTGGGGTCTCAGCATGGGCGGAAAAGACGTTGCGGCGCAGGGACTTGGACTAGACGGGGGTGAGGACTGGACACAGGAGGAGGAGGATCTTGTGGTGATCGATGCGGGCGGGAGTGTGGAGGAGGTTGCTGAGGAGGTTTGGAAGAAGGTTAGGGGTAGAGTTGAGCAGGTTGAGAGAGGAGAGGTTGGAAGGACTGTGAGAGTTGTTAGGTGAGCCAGAGTGCTGCAATGAGCAAAAATGAATCCCCGAGACCTGGATCGAACAAGTGACCTTTCGGTGACGGTACAGTTACAGCCGAACGCTCTTCCAGCTGAGCTACTCGGGGATGGTTCTGACGATCAGAGGAGTAGCCATGGCGATCGGCGAGGAAAGTTGGGTACATGTGGCAGGATGCTGTGATAATCTAGGCTGTGAGGTGAGACGTGCGGGTTGTGAGTGCATGAGACTGGATGCAGTGGTTGAGGTCCTATGCAAGCTTGGTGTTGAGGCGTCGCATTGTGACACAGAGGACGCGGGGTTGTTTCATCCCATCTTGTGTGATTGTTCTCATACACGAGCTTTGCGATAATAGAGTAATTCTTCTGCGATTCTCGAATTCAACCCTCACTCTACCAGCCTAGGGTAAACCCGAAGATTAATTGTGTTCAAGGAATAGTCTGCGTATAGGTACAATTTACACTTCCACTCCCAACCAAGTCCAATGGCTATTCCTCCGGTTTCGGAGATCTCCCCGAATAGCTCAGCTGGAAGAGCGTTCGGCTGTAATTGTTAAAGCATCTCACCGAAAGGTCACTTGTTCGATCCAGGTTTCGGGGAACTCAAGTTTTGCGTCTTTCGATGGCTGCAAATATTATTTTTGCTGCTTAAATTAGCTGTGTATATGAATTAACAACTTTTAAAGTAAGATTAAAGTAAACCTTCTCCCGTGAGTGGTAGCTGTGTATTTCAATTGGTGACACCAAAAAGTGAGATGTCATGATATACTCACCACCAGATACCACGACCAGCAAAAGAAATCCCCGAAACCTGGATCGAACAAGTGACCTTTCGGTGTCATATATCAGTTACAGCCGAACGCTCTTCCAGCTGAGCTATTCGGGGATTGGTGATTGCCTTACGCTATCCCTCCATACAGGCCGAGTGGGAGGTTTCAAGGCAACGAGCATTCTTCATAGAGCATCCTTCACATAGATCACCCTTCACAATACAATGATTCTTCAAGCATCAACTTTTATTAATTAAAGACTACAGTCTTGTGTCCATTGAGGAACAATCTCCTCTCAGCATACCACCGCACAGCAGCAGCAAGAACTTGGCTCTCGACATTGGATCCCTCCTCAGACAACTCCTTAGGATTCATGCTGTGATCCACACGAGCAACCCGCTGCTCGATAATAGGACCCTCGTCCAGATCAGCAGTGACAAAGTGAGCAGTCGCTCCGATAATCTTGACACCGCGCTCGTACGCCTGGTGGTAGGGCTTGGCACCCTTGAACGAGGGCAGGAAACTGTGGTGGATGTTGATGATGCGGCCGGACATGGCTTCGCACAGCGTCGGGGACAGAACCTGCATGTAGCGGGCAAGCACAATGAGCTCGATGCCGTGCTTCTTGCAGAGGTCGAGGATCTGGCCTTCTTGCTGCGCCTTGGTGTCCTTTGTGACGGGCAGGTGGTGGAACTCGATCCCGTAGCTCTCGGCGAGGGCGGCGTAGTCGGGGTGGTTCGACACGATGACGGGGACTTCCATGCGCAGCTGGCCGGTCTTCATGCGGAAGAGCAGGTCGTTGAGACAGTGGCCGATCTTGGAGACCATGATGAGGACGCGGGTCTTGCGGGCGACGGGACGGATGTCGTAGTCCATCTTGTACTCGGCGGCGAGCTTGTCGAAGGCCTCGACGAGGTGCTCGGTGGACTCTGTCTCGGTAGGGCCAAAGTGAACACGCATGAAGAAGCGCTCGGAGACGGGATCGGAGAACTGCTGGAGGTCGAGAATGTTGTGCTTGTTGGCGGCAAAGATGCCAGTCACGGCATAGACGATGCCGGACTTGTCAGGGCATGACAGGGTGAGGATGTGATCATTAGCCATGTTGAAGGCTATGGACGGCGTTGAATTGGGGGAGAATTTGGTGTAAGTGACAAGAATTGCGACGTATCTTGTTAGCCTCCGTATGTCGACCGAGTATGACTCCGAGAACCCCACTGCGGGCTAACCCTCCACATCGGAGATGCGTCGGGATGTGGCCATGAGCGTGAAGCATTGAGTTGGTATTAAGTAAATTGAGGGAAATATGCTGTATTGAGATTATTGAAGTAGCAATGCGGCGGATCTGGATTTTATCCACGAGGTAGAGAGCTGTCTTGTGATCGTCATGATGCGGTATGGCCGGTTCATATCCGTCTCCGCTGTGGCTGCAGGGTAACAAAAGTCCTCTGCTGAATCAAGCGACGTCAATCTCGTCAATCAAATAGTCTGTAGATAATCAGATGGCAGAGGCGTAAGTAATATAGAAACATAAAGCTAATGCATGCAACTCGCCGTCACGTGGCGTTGATCGGAAGTCCATCCGTTCCCCACCATCGCCAACTAACACAACTACCATCACGCAATGCATCATGTCCGGTGGCTCTCGGAGCCGAGACGGCTGCTTCAACTGTCGAAGACGGAAGCGAAGATGTGACGAGGAGAAACCAACATGTCGAAGGTGTCAAAGAACAGGAGACGACTGCATCTTTCCGAGTCCAGCTTCAGCATCGAATCCGTTAAAGTTTATCGTGGCAGCTTCAGATCACTATCTGGTCCCGAGTGATAACCAGAGCCATAGCTTTCTGAATCTCTCACCTCAAGAACTCGTTGCTGTGAATTCGAGCGATGGAAGGATTGTTTGGACGAAGGAATCTGTTCCCCGCAGTTTGTCACCGTTTGCTTTTGAGTCGGGTCGTTCAGTTGAGAAAGCTCTCGTGCAGTACTGTAAGTATGCTCTCCGCCGTTCATCGCCGCTAACAGATTAGATGTCGAGATCATTTCTAGGAGCAGAGTCTACGTGGACACAAACCGGAATGGCTTCCGTACATCAGTCATCCCCCGAATGTTCCGGGGTCCTCTGTTCTCTGCAGTCCTAGCCATGAGCGCAGCAGAATGGGCACAAAACATTGTCCCAGATGGAAGAGACTACCGCGCTTTGTCAATGCAGTACAAAGTCCGAGCTCTGCATGAACTGCAGCACGCTCTTCCAGACTCCCAAGGCAGTGAGGGTAATCTTCTCACCTGTGTTCTTTTGGCATCTCTCGAAATCGCACATGGATCGTGCCCAGCATGGCTCCGTCATCTTCAAGGCGCACTCGCTCTGCTTGAGAGTTTTGGGAGCAGTATCGACCCCAATGTGGCCGAGTTTGTGCTTCAATACTTCCGGTTTCGATACATTCTGATGGAGACTACGCAACCTACACACCAGGACTCGTTACACCAAGCAATGGCTGGGCTGGCCAAAGCAGAGGCTACACTCCCGCATTCTCGGAATCTGGTTGATGAACAGATTGGTTGCTCAATGGACCTCGTCGACATCATCAACGAAATATCTTCACTGTCTACCCACGACATATCCAAGGATCAACTGTACACAACAGGTCAGGAAATTGAACAGCGACTCGAAGACCTCTCTTTTCAGGGCACAGACGACTATCTCTTGCGGAGCGCCGAGTCTTTTAGAATTGCTGCCCAGATCTACCTCCGCCTCGTGTGCTACAACACAGCCATCACCCATCCATCAATTCTGGCAATCCACGAATCTCTTCTTTCTTGTCTCTCCGATATCATCGTTGAAGGACAGACTCGAAGATCATTTCCTATGTGGCCGCTGTTCTTGGCAGGCTGTGCATGCTCATCAGACGAACAACGAAAGGTTGTGTTGGATCACTTCATGTTGATGGATAGTAAATGGCCGATCAGCAACATATCTGCTGTTTGGAATGCACTGAAGTTGATCTGGCATACAAGAGACCTTCAAGTGTCGAGTACAAACCAAGACTGGAGGGAGATTATTCACAAATTTGGATGGAAGCTCTCGTTATCATGATCAATTCTATTTACCTGGGTATCCTCTATGCTCTAATGCGACCGCACGCTAAACTTCCAACTCCCTTGACTTGCCATGGGATCCCTCGGTCCATCCCAGACTGGACACCATGATTCTTTGGCTCCTTCGTCTGCTCGTGCTCTTGATTCCTCCACCATCCGCATGATGAACTTGCTGTCCTGGACCTCGTCTTGTTCGTCCCGATTTTGAGACAGCCATCCCTCTCTTCGTCCGTCGCCAGAATTAAGTCGATGATCGAGTGGTCGGATATCATGAGATCCTGCACTGGCTGTTCGTCCCGTTTGTAATCGTACAGGCTGGCCTGTCAACATGGCCATTTCCACGTCCAAGTCTATCATTCCATCTGAGGGGCGATTCGGTCGAGAGGGCATGTGTTCTGTGGACGAACTAATCCATCGGAAACGCTTCTTGAACAGGGATGCTCGTGTTCGATCGCGTGGCCAATTCGGGTTTCGTGCTCGTCTACGTTTACGGACATGGTGCTCGATCAGGAGGTTCAGAGAGGGAAGACAGGCGCAGACAAAGCCTATAGTAATCTCGAGAGCCCTACAATTGTTAGACAAGCGTTATCGGGCTGACAGACATACGTTAGAATGCCAATCGGCGTATAATCAACAGTGATATCATCCGAGTTCAAAAAGTCAACTGCTTTGGCAACACGGAAGAGTGTCAAGGCTGTAGCGATTCCACCGGCCCCCAAAAGCAGCACAATCTTGATCCTTTTGCCTATCGACATTCGGAGTTTCCAAGTCAACGGTATCGGGATCAACAGAATGACCAAATCCGTGACAATCGATAGCGACAGATCTGAAAAGAAGATCTTTCGTTGGTTGAGACATCGTGCGTTTCTGACATCCGGGTCCCAATATGTCCGAATGGGATAACAGTTGACAATTCGAAGGATTTGAATCGGAATGTATGCCACTAGTAGAGCCCATATCAAGATTCTGATTCCTTTTGCGACTCGTGGTTCAACAGCAAAAACCCGTGCCATGAGAAGTAGAATGGTCGCTTTGGTGAAAAAGGCAGCTGGGATATAGACAACCGTGCTCGCATAGAACCACTGACTTGTTAGATCGATCGGTTACTATGGGCTACTCACCTTTAACCAATTGTAATGTTCTGGTTTACGAATCTCCCAAGCATGATAACCTGCTCCATATCGGGCCACTACTTTGTTAGTGATGCAACGAAAGGACTGACGTACTCAGATAGTTGCAGTACAGGGTATTGACGTACTCATAAAGCAGGTGACGCAGTACATGATGGCGGTAATCTAAAGGTTAGCCATAGCCAAACATCAAGAGTCGGTCATACAAATGCTGCTATACACGTCCCTAAACTGTTAGCTTTGTCTAACATGAATTATCGACATACAATCTTCCAATCCAAAGTTCCGGCTAATGGTTCCCTTGACATAAATTCGTACTATAAAAAAGAGCGTAATAAAGAATACGCATATCGTCGTCAAGACAATATTCAACGTCCAGTAGACGTCTTCCGGGTTGTTATAATCGGGAACAACCCCAGGAGGGGCATTTCGATTTGAATCGGGACCTGTTGCATTCCACATATCTCGAATTCATTGTAAATGGAGATGCAGAATGACGGGAGGCGATGAATCCTTGATATCTGAGAGTCAAGCTTTAGCTAGTGGATCATCGGGGAGCCAACCGTCGACGATCAACGCCACTAACGGCTGGTGCTGAACTCTGTTTCTGTTACAGGGCTTCCTTTGGTTGAGGCCACTGCAATGACTCAAGGCGACGAGTTAGGTCGTTGATCCTGTGGCGTAATTGGGCAAAACATGTTCTGAATGACATATTCGAACGGCTATAGGCGATTTGGAGGAGTATTGATCTTGGCAAGGCTGTACGGCCCCGAGTTCCTTCGGATATTAAGTCAAAGCGCTACTCTCCATGAGTACAGCTTGAGGCTGCATATAGCATTGTCCCAAATTCATCAACATCTTCCAACCATCGATCTACCCTCCGTCGTTGGCGTTTTATTTCTTCGTCGCCCATTCCATCTGGAAATGGCCACAATTCATCCAGTCGAAAGGGTTCACTTCCCCATTCGGCCAGGTGAGAGTTGTAGCTTTGTTCCCATCCATTCCGATCCGCTTGCCACAGATACTTGCTCGATGGCGAATAGAGCCCCCTCAACTCAGTTCCCAGATACGTGGTGAGACCATCATGAGCCGACAACACATTGTCAAGAAAGTACATGGTGTACAGCGTTCGTCTCTTGGCCTCTGCCATGATCCATGATTCCCATTTCGGTAGGGCGCCTCGTTGTTCTGCCGCACATACAAGCCCTTCTCGAGAGGTTGCGCATGCAATTTCCTGCAGGTTGATCATTGCCTGACGAAGAAATGGCATTGAAGGCCCCAGGTGAAAGAACAGAACCATGGAATAGATGAGGTATGCTTGAAACACTCCAAGAAGATTGACACCTTCATATGTTCCTCGCTCTTCGTAGAGTCTAGTCATTTCCCGCTGTAGGATATCTGCGGCGATACTCACGTTGCCAGGTAGAGGGTCGCATATTCGGACCAGAGTAAGACAGGTCGAGAGCGGCACCAAGGATTGCTGCATAGGATGGATGAATGGTGGCAGACGACCTCGAATCACTGTTGAGGCATACGACTTGAGCATTCGATAGACAAAATTGATGACACTTTGACTGTAGTTCTTGGGCGACTGTCCAGGCAGAGGAACATACGAGTTGAGCCATCGGTTCTTGATGTCGTCGCTGTTGATCGGACACACAAGGTCCAGTGTATCAAAGTGAAGGGGAGTGTCTGTTTGTGAGGACTGTTCAGAGTCCAGAGTGTCATGGTTTCCCCAGGTCTCCGCGTCCGGCTGCGAGTCTACGGTCGGCTCTCGAGATCTCCCAGGATAGCTGCATGTTAGACTCCGCAAGGCACAACGTCCACAGGTTTCTTTGCGGTCACATTTTGCTTTGGCGGTTATACAATGTTGACAAGCTTTGACTCGAGGGGTGGAATATCTTGATCTTGAAGGTGCCATGATTGAGTAATAAATTGCATCCAAAGAGTCTTAAATAGTCGGTATTGTGTTGTTCCGACCCGTACATCACATTCGTCTGAATATCAGACGCCACATGACATGCTGAAAGCAGCTCATATTCGTTGCTACAAAGCCAACCAAACGCCAGAAATCCAACTCGCTCATCACCAACCGGTCGTCATTCAAGGAAATGAGCTCTTCGTGATATTGAGCTCGCAGGTGTCACCCTCGTTTTCGTTTCCAATTAACCCATTTTCACATCTCCATTAACCTCGGTTTGAGGAAGCATCGGCTTCTCGTCTTCTTGGGCTCTGCGTTTGCCCATACGGTCGAGCCATTGCTCAGCGCTGACAATTGTTCCATCTACGACACCACTTACTTGAACAACCATGTCGAGACCTTCTTTGGCCAAGACCAAAACTTTGTGTGCACCTTCAGTTAGAGCAGTCTCGTTGTCTTGCTGCCCGGCATTCCTGTCGGTCATGGTGGCGACACGGAATCGTTGGGGTAGACTAGTGAGATGACGTCGCACAAGGATTCGTGCGTTTTCGGGCAATGCACCCCCTGCGTATCTCGACACAGTATTGATGGCTTCTCGCAGGGTTCTGAGGACATCGCCCTTGAGGTTTAAGATGCGAGCAGCAAGTTGAGAGCGAGATTCAGGATCAGCCTGTTCGCCAGCTTGTCCGCCTGGCACCTTTTCGTACTCATCCAGGGTTGTTTTCAAGGCCGAAATCACACGAGCAATGTGATCATTGGCCCAGCGGAGCCACTGTAGACAGTATTTGAGACTGCGCAGACTCTCCTGGCTCATGGCGACACTGAGACCAGAAGTAGACGTGATCAGACGTGACTGCCAGGCGCTGTTTGGCCGAGATGGTCGCGGTGAATTGGCATCAGTCTCGGTATATGCGGGTGATCTCAACTCATCGTAAGCAGGAAGCGTGTCAACCGTGCTAGTAGTTGACATGCGACGAGACATGGTCTTTGAAGATGGTGAAGGCGCTGTATCCATCTGTTCATCGCTCATTTGTTGCATTCCTTCAGACTCAAATCGCTTGTTGCTGACTGCCTCATCCTCATCCGTTTTGCGCCGCTTCTTACTGTTGCCGGTTTCCAAATCCGACGTGGAGCTGTTTTGTCGCCTTCCAGCACCCAAAAACCATCTGACACCTCCTTCGACACCAGTCACTCGTCCGACTGAACCAACAGTATTCGCAATAGGAGTCAGGTATCCTTCGACATATTCGGCGCCAGATCGAAAACGCGGTGAGAAGTTCTTGGCACCACCATACGCGGAAGTGGCGCCCTCAATTGTACTGGCCAACAATGGATGAGTCGTCGTAAGTAGAGACAGAAGCGGTTCAGGCTGCGGCGATTGTGGTTGATTCGACTGAAGCCCAGAAGTTGGTGGACTGACTGGAAGAGAGGAGTTTCTATGCGGCGGTGAAGATATAAAGTCTACAACGTTAGAAATGATCGCTGTTGGAATTGGCAACATACCTGCTCTCAAATCTCCAAGCGCTTCAGCTGCCAGTCGCACATCTGGATCATCAAGGCTGACGCTACCAGCCCTCGCATCGAGAACATCAGGAGAAGCAGCGCTGACGACACTGTTGCTGCTCCCGTCAAGATCCATTCGTGTCGGGCTATCAATACTGTGCGCAAGAACTGGTGGATAAGGCATAGGGTGTAGAGGAAGCCAAGTCTTGGTCGGTTCCAGGGCCATTTCGCTCGTAAGTGAACTCAGAGGTGGTAGCTTGGTATCGTTATCGGCTTCGAATCTAGCCAGAGGAGGCAAGGAGGTTGGTATATCGGTAGGAACATCAGGAAACTTTATCGCACTCGGTGAAGCGACATTGGAATAAGCTGGAGGAAACACCATCAACGATTGAGGTCGAGCAGGTGGTGGTCCGAGGACATGACGAGACTCGGACTCCCGATCAGGAAGCATGTGATTGCGCTCCATGGTCGGCGATTACACGGATATGTCAACTGAGCATCGAGTGAAATCGGCCAGTGGCCGCAAAGAATATCAGAAAGACAAAAGAAACGGTCAATAATAATGATGATGATGGAGCGGAGATGTTGGGGAGATTGGGAGTGAGAGCGATCGTGGGGGGACAAGAGAAACCTGTTAACGTCAGGCGCTCGCGGGACCTTCTTTCCTGCTGCAGGGACCGGCTGAACAAACAAGCCCAGCGCAAGACGATAGCCCACTAAAAACCGGGCCGGCTACAGTGGCTTCAGGTGACTTGTCTAGAGGCGTAGTGGGGAAGATCGCTAAGAGAGCTGCACCCAATATCAGAGCATCATCACAAGATATACCGAATTTGGGGCGTTTCGCTTGACGATGCGATAAATTTGTTGGGCCTAGGTTTTTGCAGCATCACAAGATCAATTCGACTCAACGTCCAACGTCGAGACTAGAGTCGCTAAGAAGTGTACCTGAAGCCTCTGGGCCTCTAGCACGTGTCAAAACTGGGGATGATGATGCACCGACATCACATGCAAACAAGATACTCATCGTCACGATTGTTAAGCGGGTCGCCCGAGTCATGAGCAGTCCACTAACAAGATCAACTCAAGCACATGCCACAGAGGAAGGATTACATCCTTTTCCTGATGCGTTTGAATGTTATTTTTCCATCCAATGGAATTGTCTGATAACGTCAGATGCGATTGCTCATTGATTGCTCATCTTGAGCTATGCTAATATGTTCCTTTTCAAGTAAGGTTGCATTCACACTCTTTATCCAAACCAGTCGGCATTCGGTTACTTTATCGGACCTGTATCTGGTCCCCGATAACTGATCAACATGTGAATTTGACATGTGCGATGGACGGTAGCATTATACTAGCAATAGCGCGACGATGCGGTATCATTGCCGGACGACAGTTGATAGTCCTACGGGTGAGTTTGAGATTCATCTTGGACCCTGAATCGGTTGAACGGAAATCTCTGCACGGACTGAGTTTACTCTCAAACACTCAAATTACTCCGTCGATGTGGTTTTGTGTAAATTGTGAGCTGGAGATAGGACCGGACACTCCTCAGACACAGGACAGCCTCGCGTTCGACTTCGTGATAAACGCGAGATGGATGGACTGGTCACAAGCTCATTGGACATGCATTTGCAAATTTGACTTTGCCACGATCTTTACGAATCCCATTGTGACAACCTCAAGATCCCTGATTGCAGATCTCGTCAAAGCAAAGACCCTGAAGTCAAGCCCCCAACAAAATTCGAGGCTGCGGTCACCTGCCACATTTACCCCAGATCGATTTCCATGTCTCAGTCACAAATTTGTCCAGTCACGAATTTGTATGTCCGGCTCCTCTGACACCGCCAAAGCAACTAATAATACTCGGGCAGTTCTTAATGGAGCCAGGTTCCCTCTCCGCACCACGAAATCGCAGCTCACATCAACGGCTCCACGGCTGAAATGACAGAATGCCATTCGGTTGCAGGCTAGGTAATGGTCTGCACTGTCTAGAGGGTGCGTTAAGGAGAAGAGAAAACAAGCAGAGACAAAAAAAACCAAAGCTTTTAATCAAAATTTCTGATCCATCTCTCACGTGATCAAGAGCTCAAGCTACCCCACCATATCCGACATTCTACCGTGTCGTCACTGCTGGAATGACCAGGCATCCAAAAGATGCCAGCGAAACAGCTTGACCACGAAACCATTGCGCCTCGGACCATGATGATTGCCTGCGCTTCTCTATAGTCCTTAATTACTATTCAGCCTCTCCTTATTGATTGTTGTCTTTGTTACTGCGCATGACCTCTTCGTCTTGATCTTGACCGTCGCATCTATCGCGACCTCCTTTCCGCTCCGCCAAGACATCCAACATGGCATCCGCACTCTTCTTTCTAGATCTCAAGGGCAAGGTGTGTTGGACCCTACTGTGTGTGGCCTCGCTGACAGTGTAGACCCTTCTTGCCCGTAACTATCGTGGTGACATTCCCATGTCAGCAGTTGAAAAGTTCCCCGTACTCCTTTCAGAAGCTGAAGAAGACTCCTCTGCTGTTCCACCATGCTTCTCCCACGAAGGCATCAACGTAGGTAGCCTCTATGCTAGTTGGCCCTGCTAACTGAATAGTACCTCTACATCCGCCATAACAACCTCTACCTCCTCGCCCTTACAAAACGAAACACGAATGCCGCCGAAATCCTCCTATTCCTTCACAAGATCGTCGAGGTCTTTACCGAGTACTTTAAAGCGTTAGAAGAAGAATCCATCCGAGACAACTTTGTCATCATCTACGAACTTCTCGACGAAATGATGGACTTTGGTTATCCGCAAACAACAGAATCCAAGATCCTTCAGGAGTACATCACCCAGGAATCTCACAAGCTCGAGATCCAAGCACGGCCACCAATTGCGGTCACAAACGCTGTGTCGTGGCGATCAGAGGGTATCCGCTACCGCAAGAACGAAGTATTCCTCGATGTTGTCGAGTCTCTCAACCTTTTGGTGTCTGCAAACGGCAACGTCCTTCGATCAGAAATTCTTGGCGCGATCAAGATGAAGTGTTACCTCAGTGGCATGCCCGAGTTGCGCCTAGGATTGAATGACAAGGTCATGTTTGAGACAACCGGTCGAGCCACCCGCGGTAAAGCTATCGAAATGGAGGACGTCAAGTTCCACCAATGTGTACGGCTATCACGATTCGAAAACGACCGAACCATCTCCTTTATCCCCCCTGACGGCGAATTCGAGCTCATGTCCTACCGTCTCAACACTCAGGTCAAGCCGCTGATCTGGGTTGAATGTGTAGTCGAGTCCCATTCAGGCTCCCGAATCGAATACATGCTCAAGGCTCGAGCTCAGTTCAAGCGCCGCAGCACCGCCAACAATGTCGAAATCGTGGTTCCTGTTCCAGATGACGCCGATAGCCCTCGTTTCCGAACAAACATTGGGTCTGTTCATTATGCCCCTGAGCAGAGTGCTATTGTCTGGAAGATTAAACAATTTGGTGGTGGCAAGGAGTTCCTCATGCGTGCTGAGCTGGGTCTGCCAAGCGTGAGAGGAGATGACGAGCAAGGCGGTGGTATGATGGGTGGTTTCGGTGGTAGCATGGGAGGAGTCGGGGGTGTGGGTAAGGGTGCTAAGCGACCTATCCAGGTCAAGTTTGAGATCCCTTACTTTACCACAAGTGGTATTCAGGTTCGGTATCTAAAGATTACCGAGCCAAAGGTACGAAACCCGTCAGATATACGATCAAGGCTAACAATCGTAGTTGCAATATCCTTCGCTGCCTTGGGTTCGATACATTACCCAATCTGGCGATATCGCTGTACGACTTCCCGACGCGGTCTGAGTCCTACGTAATCGAGCGAAACTAGCTCATGGATGGGATAACGAACATGGGGCAGACTGCAGAGCAGGCTTCATACAGGAATGAATAATAGACTAAATCAATTCAAGCTTAAGCTGTCGCATTGGTCAATCTCGAACAATAGCCCTCTCCCAT
Source organism: Fusarium mangiferae (assembly GCF_900044065.1). Classification (NCBI taxonomy): domain Eukaryota; kingdom Fungi; phylum Ascomycota; class Sordariomycetes; order Hypocreales; family Nectriaceae; genus Fusarium; species Fusarium mangiferae. Next base: position 513,098 of record NW_024573931.1, read on the forward strand.
TCAAAACTGCGGAGATCTTCTCGAGTTGAGTTTTGGTTGTCTGGGTCAAAAAACACCTTGACAATAAATCCTTTTGGATCTTCAGAAGCTGTTGGGGGATCTGTGGTTGTTAGCTATATCAGCAATCGATTGGACAACATACGTCCTCTAGGAGCATCAGGACTTGTCCAGGCTCCATGTCTCCATAAGCGATTGTGTCCAAGAAATACACTGTCTATCGAATGGTTGCTCATCTCGCTGCCTGGTGGTGCGTTCAATGCCATGAGCCCCAGGACGATAGGCAGCTCTCCTCCAAGGCCTGTCGAGTGTTGTGCATCACGTCGGGGTGCTTTGTAGGTCAGAGGAAGTAGACCGGGAATCCACGCAGGATTTCTGCCAGCAACGTGTAGCAAAGGACCAGGCCCTGGACCCATGTTGCTGGTGATGGTGCTCACTTGAGAGAGCCCCGGAATTGATGGTGGATGGAATACACGTAAAAGTTCCCAGTTCGATCTGGTGACCAGAGGATCATGTTCAGTGACCATAATTGGGAGCAGTGGATTGCAAGCAGCAACTCCGAACATTTTATACTCCTCGGCTGGGTATACTCGTCCATATTGATCCGTGATGCAGTTTCCGCGGGCGTCCACTCTCAATAGTTGTCCTTCGGATGCTGGTAGCGTGGAAGCGTCTCGAAACCATCGCCAATCTGCTGCTTCATACACTTCGCCGTTCCAGTACCGCATGACTTTGCTTGGGACCTCGCCGCGGTAGAAGTTTGGTGAGCTGGGCGGAATAAGGTGAAGATAATCGTCACGTTCTGGATCTCGGATGACAAGTTTGTTGGCGATAAACAGGAAGCCTGTGGTGGGTTGGCTTGAAGAGCTCCCTTTTCGGCTCGAGCTGTGCTTTGATGTTCTCTGACAGTGTTAGTTGAGCTTGAGGCTGAGCTTTTAGCATACCTGTTTCAACATGATCACTAGCTGACTTGCATCTGTCGATCATGAGCAGTTGACTTGCATTTGTTGATGACACTTGAGCAAGCCATTTTATAACTCACTCATCCGCAGAGCCTCATCTCGGATTCACCATTTGGTCCTTCTCGGTCACTACCGTTGAGGAAATCGACTTCCGGTGTTTGAAGCAACAAAGTGAGAATGACGACACCATACATGTCAGCTTCAGCAGTCTGCCAGACATCTTGACATATCCGTAAAGCCTATTCAAGACTTGAAATAAGGATTGGTGCCACGCTTCATGGTACTTCTGAATGCTGTGCAGGGAATATGAAGACACCCTAGTTCATGCAACACCAACGCGGCCCGACCCCTCTTACGCTTCTTCTGCTCGACACCGGTGACCCATACTCCACGGATCGATGGAGACTTCAACCACACTCCCACCGGGTAAGTTGTCTGATTGATTTGTCGAGAAAGCGGGCCAATGGGTGAGATAAGATCTTGATGTCGATCAGTTGTTGGCGCTAGCCCTTGATTATCTGGTGACTTGCGACTTGGCAACGTTGGATTATGCGATGGAGCTGAATTGCATCTGAGGCCAGAGGACGTCGGTGTCTCCGCAAGATGTGTCTTGGTCGTGTGGGAACCTTGCCAGGTGACTCGAAGCAACCAATGCTCAAGCCTCTTCTGATGGTGTTGAGTTCGGGTTCATTCAAGTCCGAGTAGACTGCTCGCTTGCAACTCTTTGGGGGTGGCGTACACCGTAAGATGGTGAATGTAACCGAGGCAAATCGCGATCGAATACTCACAGCGAGGCCATCAAGTTGGTGGACTCGTGTTTCAACATTATCATACATCTTCGGTGATGTTTGTGTGACACGAGCGGGACCGCGTATAGCGAGGTATTTCTTGTAGAGCTGCAGACTTCTGCTCGTCTCAGCCAGACTGCAAGCTCAACGGCTTGAGCCCGATCGATCTACTCCAATTGTTGTCAGTATCTCGCTGGTGTTTAGCTTCTTCAATGTGGTTGCTGATCAGAGGAAGATTGGAAACAAATGTGCGATATGGATCATTTAAATAGTAGATAATTGTGATTTTGATTGGAATTGTTGCCTTGCGGATGGTTCGCAATCGCCTTCTGCACCTCTTGCATGAGACGAGAGGAAACAAGATCTATCACATAACCCCGCTGGATCAACGCTTTGCACGCTTGGCTGGTCCAGATTCGTCGTCCATTGTCATCTCAACGTCTCCAGAAGATGCGGCAATTGCTTCTTGAAGTAGTTTCTTTTCTCCAAGCCTGACGGCAATAGCCATGCGAGTTCGTTGGTTGAGGTCTTGCTTGAGTAGAGCCTCGTCCTCGGAAATGCTTGTCGGGTATCTTGCTACGAGAGCCTCCAATGTCTTGGCCAGAACAGCTTGGTGGATCTCGTCTCTCTTTCGCTTGTCGGGGATAGCATCAGGTTGTGCTTTCTTGATGCCTTTGAGGAATGTCTTGAGTTGTTCTTGGAGATCTTCGGGCATGCTTTCAAACCGAGCAGACTCGGCAAAGGTGCCATCCGAGTTGACCTCACCTGTTTCTCGCTCCAGAACGAATGTGTCTTCAAATTCTTCGTCCTCTTCAAGAGCGCCACGCTATTCAGGTTAGCTGGGTCATCTTCAAATGGTTCGACCTACAATCTGCTCCAAGACTTGACTTGGGATGCCAAAGTTGGCGGTCAGAGCTGACTCGACAATGTCCCAAGGAATCTCGACAACATCATAACGAGAATGCTTCTCGGTAACGTATCCGTATCTTCTTAGGAGCTCCGAGTTCGGGTGAGGGCCATAGTAGTTGAGAATCTCTTCACCCGCCTTGATGTGCCTCAAGCTGGTCACGGTGAGACTCTCCTCTTCGTGGTTGACGTGAGCCTATCCTGTTAGCTTTGCCAATCACTCAAGAAATGACCTACATTGAATTCGGCGTCCGCATTCAGAATATCCGCCATTGGTACCATTCCCGTCATCGACTTTCCGTCTCGGTCTTCCACCCAACCATCAGCCTCCTCCTCCTCTTCCTCGTCGTTCTCAAGATCGAAAGCATACGCCATGATGGTGCTGCCCATTCGGTGGGCAATCTCAATAAGCTCTGCATCAGTCTTGTTTCCGGCGTTGAAAATCTCAGAATTGCTTCGAATAATGGGGAGAAGCGTCTTTTGGAACATATTTCCAGCCTCAGCTTTGCCGATCTTGTGTCGCATATGACTGGCCTGAAGCTGGTCAAGCTCATTGTCGGACCAAAACATGGGCGTATCAAATGACGAAGGAAGAACATCGAAATAAGGCTTCCACTTGGAGTTTTCGCCTTCAAGATACTCGTAAATCATGATGAGGATAAGCGAACTCCAAGAATCCAATCCCGGTGCGTCATCGTCAGGCTTGTCGAGATCAAAAGCATCCGGAATCTTTTTTGGTAGCTCCGAGGTTTCAACATTGATGATTGCTCTTCTCGGAATGATAAACAGAGTTGTTTCCGCAGGGATATCCTCGAGAGCGACTGTTTTGTTAGCTTGACTTTGAAGGCATGCAGGCACCTACTTATACCACGACCAGCATTGCGATCACGAAGATCAACAATTTTAATGGCGTCGGAGAATGTAGCATCTGGCAGAGACTTGAACCAGTGCAAAAAGCTTTCGCTTGTACCGTCAAAATTTGTAGAACCCATTGTTGTTGTTGAAGAAAAGTTGAGGCTTCCAGGTTGACTTGGGAAGGAATGAAAACTTTTCAGACCTCCTACCCTGTATATTTGACACCTCGATCAATACCTCAATCAACACCACTCAATTGACATTCATGCAGTTTATTAATTGTACACTATGTAATGCAATTGACATTAGACATATCATTCTTCATCTCCATCCTGCTTCATCACAGGTGTCCCATCTTTGCCCTCCTTTGCCTTCTTAATCTCGCGCTTCTTCGGTCGCAGCCATTCTTCCATACCTTCGGGCCAATACACTCTTGCTTGAGGACCTCCCATGCCAAAATCTTCAGCGCTAACAATCTTTTCAGGAACTTCAATGTCATCCTCCGCTTCTCCGTTGACGCCATTTGCTTTCTTGCCCTTCTTTGCCTTCTTTTTGACGGCTTTTCGTGATTCATCTGGTCGTTCATATGGTACAATGTTGTTAAAAGTGTCCCAACCTGGCAGTTTAAAAGTTCGCATCAGTTCAAAAACAGCTTGCTCTTTATCCTTGGCTTCTATCATTAGATCCATGTCGGGGGCACATGGTGGGAGAGTCTTGACTCTGGCGGAATGCTTGCGACGATCTCTTGGTGTGACTGCACTGGATGTCTGCTCGCTGTAGTGCATTTTCTGGGTAATTCCCTTCTTGGTCCAGGTAGCTTTGATGCGATCGTAGAGACCTATAATGTCTTGAGATCCTTCTCTTATCGATGGGTCGAAGATGATGTTGTGATGGTGGTAGTCGAGCACGAGAGGAATGTTGAGTTCTTCGCAGACAGGTAACAGATCGTGAACACTCCATGCGACATCGTCATTCTCCAACACCAGTCGTCGCTTGACACTGTCTGAGAGTTTGGCGTAGTTCTCTTTGAATCGGTCAACGGTTGCTTGCTTGTCGCCGTAGACGCCACCCATGTGCAGGATCATGACAGCGTCGCGGTCAAGCTGTTTGGGAAGTTTGAGTAGAGTAAGCATCTCGTCGTGGTACTCTAGATCACGTATGGCAGCGGCAACAACTTCTTTGCGCGGAGAACCAATCTGTGTGAATTGTCCAGGATGTGTTGTTACACGATGATTCAGCTCTCCAGCAACTCTGCCAGCTTCCGCCAGCACCTCTGACGCAAAGGGCGCTAGCTTGTAACCATGTTCTGGATGACTTGCAAATGGAAACATCTCGCTACTCAGTCTCATGAATTTGATGCCGTACTTGACATTCCATCGTATCATTTTGACGATATCTCTTGCATTCGCTAAACCCAAATCTTGTACGTATTTGAGTCCTCGTTCGTGGTCTGCGGGTTTGTTCTTATCTGGTCGATTCTTGGTAGGGTGCTCTGGTTCATCAGGGTTTGCTAAGGGGTGTCGGTGTTCAATAATAGAGGCCATGCGACAGGTCCTCGAGGAAAAGACAGCAGGAGTCGCATTGCGCAGGTATGTATTTAGGCAAGCCTGGAGAGTCAGTCATGTCTGCAAGTCACAATGCCAAACTCACATATCCTAACCTTCCTTTCCATGGTAGAGGAAGAGTTTCACTGTTGACAGGGGGAGGCCTGTTGGCACCTCGGTCCAAGCCATCGTCTTCACCTTTGGCATCAGCGACGTCGCCAGCAGCAAGTTTGGCGTCGTACTCATCCAGTGGTACAGAGTTGGCAACCTTTGGCTTTCCATCCAAGTTTCCCCTGGTAACAACAGTATCCTGGTTCGGCGCACACATTTTCGGTCGGATATCAGGTTCGTCGGCGGCTTCCTTCTTGACATGAAGATCTGAGGACTCAACAGCAAGACGCTGTCTTCTGACGGCAGTCTGCAGCTTTTGTTCCATCTCGCTCAGCTCGCGCATGGCTTCTTCGACACCTTCGCCTGTATCCCAGACAGCCTTTGTTTTCTTTGGGCTGGCAGCTTTCATTGGATCTGTGTTTGACTTTGGCCGTTCGGCAGCATCCTTTATTCTTCGACTGCTTCTCCTGGGGGCATCAGGCATCTCAGGCATAGGAGGTGGCGGATGAGCTCCAGTTCTCTTCCGTTTCGAGGTCATGGTTGTAGTCGTGCTATAAGCTCTAGGAGCCGAAAGTCGCAGGGAAAGTCTTCCAGCAGATGTCAAGAAACGAAGTGACATATGTCAAGTGGTATAAACGAGGAAGAATTGAGGGTCATGGGGCAATAGCAGATATAAGCGACAGCCAAGTACCTGATAAATTCGGCAACGAACATTCTCCAACATTTAAAGTAATGGTAGTCGGAGGAAGTGGCCCGAGAAGCCAATGACGCAGGGTGCGTCATGCATGGTCTGGGAACGATGTTGCCTCCGGTAGGGCTAGGTCATTATTTCCGGAGCAAACTGTCGCTGGTAACACGATGGGCACAAAGCCCCCTGCATCACCTGTTGAATTGCTGGCTGGTGAAGTGTCAGGTCTCTAAACGATCAACGACCAAAATTCTCGATCCAGGCATTGTTGATGGCGATGAAGTCATCTAGACTTGGGTGGGCGGGAAGATCGCCGATCCGTCTGGTGGCGGTGCGTATTTGGCAACTTTGCTCCGCTGTGACGCTCAAACCACCCAACAACGGAAGACTGCATAAAACCGTAGGAGTTACTCCGAAGAAATGAGCTAGGCCAATGAATGTGGTCGGAGGGTCCCGGGAAAGTATTAGGTGTTCCACGAACAACTGAAACATTTAGATGGGGAATCGAGATGCTGAAAGTGATTGTGGCTGAAGCTGGACTAATTAGGAACTATCCCTTGCTGGCTGCTTGTAAGCATCATCAAGCTGTTGACGTTGAGACATGGCTAGGCATCGAAACCATGCATTTAAACTAGAGATTAGTGATCAATTAAGTGGCGGTGATCACCAAAACGGTGTCACGCTCAAGGCTGTTTCGCGACGTGGTATCCCTTTGTAATACGGCACCCTGCATACAGGACAATCATATCGTTCGATCAAGAACCAAGAGGAAAGACATTTTGAATGAAAAGAATGGCCGCATGTATTTATCGTCATGATGTCGTCTTCAGCTTCATCGGTTTGTACACTTGGACCGGCCGTCGTTTGTACACTTGTGCCTGATTTATCGGTCGTCTGTACACTTGGGCTTGATTTATCGGTCGTCTGCACACTGGGACCCGGTTTGTCATTCGTCTCGTGAGATGTCACCGTTGAAACCTTTTCGAGAATCGGACGTGGGTCGGCGTTGACGGTATGTGCTGGTTCTGGAACAAGAGGACCTATGCAGATTGGACTAAGAATGTCAGCAAGATCCAGGAGCGGCCCGTACAAGCTCCGGCCGGAGCATGAAAGCGGAGACTGAGCTTCCGATACCTTGGCCGGAAGTGGATGCACTCACCATTCACCGAACCCGGAGAGTGGAGTCTGAGCTTCAATGTCGGCGGTGGGATCGGGATTCGCTTGTGGAATGACCGTTGAGGTTGTAACGGTGCTGAGTTTCCGACGCGCATTGTCCAGTTGACTAGGTTGGGGATTGAAAACCTTCTCCGACGCTCTCCGCACGCTCATCCTGAAGCATGCTCTTCTCCCGTTAGCAGTGGCCAATTTGACAGCGGAAGACGTACAGAGGGCCCATGATGATGATGAAGAGAAAAAGCACGAGCAGAATGATCCCGACTGGCTCCATTTCAGCGATAACGAAAATGCGGTGTTTTGTGAGGGTTCAGTAGTCAAATAGACAAGCGCGAGAATTGCCTGATAATGGTCGCGACATGTGACTTTAGTTATAGCAATCGAGACTGATTAACGTGCTTGCAGTGGCGGCTACAAGCCCAAGACCGGTTCTAGAACATCTGAATGATTGTTTGGTGCCGGGACGGAACATCGCAACGGCATGGCTGCACCAGCGGTTCTGGCCATTGATTGATGAGTATTTCGAGCCCGTGACAATGATTCAGCTTTAGAGCAGATGACGAGATGTTTATTGTCTTGGCGGAGCTTGGCAAATGCTGCGAAGTTGATGTTGGCATCAGAAGGCTGAGGCTGCAAGGCCGCTAAGGTATCTTGGCTTTATCAGTGGGCGGGCGAGTCGACTTTAGCGAACTTGGAGGGCAGCCCGGGCAGGGCAGGGTACCATCGGTAGGAGCTGTAGTCTTCTACCGCAAGAGGAATAGAACAGACGAATAAGAGGTGAGCATCTCTTTCTCTTCTCCTACGTAAGTGTTATCAATACGAATAATAAGTACATTTTAATCCCGGTTCTTAAACGTCCAAGACTACGTAATTGCCGAATCTTATCTCACATATCGCGGAGACGGGAATCTGGGGATATTTTAGACCCTTGAACGTAGGAGTTGAAGACCGGCTCCCCGATAAAGAGACCCGCTTTTCCGATACCCTCGTTTCTCTGAGAATCTGATCTAAAAATGGCTTCAAGCTTAACAAGTACCGAGATAATAAACACGAAACGTCTGTACGACTCTCTGAGCACTTGTGCGTCTCAAAAATACCAGGAATAGCTGTTTTCAGCGTGGAATTATGTCATTGCCATGTACTCTATCGAAAGAACCAGGTTGGAGGACCCGGCAACGCCAAGAAGCAAGGACCTCCACTAACGACTTTAAGCTCTTGAGATAAACTTGGCGCATCACTCGTTGTCTATCCAATGATTCCCAGCGCAGATACAGATCCTGCTTGAATAAAGTTGCTTAAGATTTAAAATGCTAAACGAGAGTTGATTTTAAACTCTGTAGGCCTCAAAGTACTCAGACTAGACATTGATCGCTCAAGCCACGAACAGTGACAATATCTTCAACAGAACCTCCAAACCGCCTCAACAATGCGGCTTAGGACACCTCCGACGCATCGTCTTGGCATATTACTCTGAATGCCAATCATCTCCACATATAAAAATTCTCCTCCAAATAGAACTGTTTAACCTGAGCGCTCTTGGCGCAACCTTTGTTTCGCATGCATCTCCTGTGATGGTCACTCTTGGCACATCCACCATGATCCATCTCACGGTCCATCGGTGTCCTACTTGGAAGGTCTCTTGATGTCTCCCCTGTGAAGGTACAGCTTAAAAAGGCTTCTCCCTCTTCTTCTTCTGCACTTTTCAACTTATTGCTCTCTTCAATTGTCACAATGGGTCAGAACGAAGAAGAGAAGCCTCACATCTCTGGCCAAGCCAACTCTCCCATGTCGGCACCTGCTCATGCTCTTGCCTTTGAGCAGGTCGCCCAGGAGCTGAATGGTAATCTCGATGATGGCCTCACTGAATCCGAGGCCAAGCAGCGTCTCGAGACTTATGGTCGAAACGAATTCGGTGAACAAGAAGGTGTTCAACCTCTCAAGATCTTTATCGGGCAGATCGCCAATGCCTTGACTCTAGTAAGTTACCTCACACAGGCTTCCTCAAGTATACTTGAAGAAGCTCAGAGACAACGGTAGAGTCGCTCATTTGCCCTTTGGGGGACAGGTTCTCATCCTTGCCATGGCTGCCTCTTTCGGAATCCAGTCTTGGATTGAAGGTGGTGTAGTAGCCGCCGTCATTGTCCTCAACATTGTCGTTGGTTTCCTCCAAGAGTTTCAAGCCGCCAAGACTATGGACTCCCTGCGTTCCCTCAGCTCTCCTACCGCCCACGCTGTCCGCAACGGTAACAACCAAGTTGTCGTGACTGCTGAGATTGTCCCTGGTGACATGGTTGAACTCAAGACGGGAGACACCATCCCTGCGGATATCCGTCTCGTAGAGGCTGTCAACTTTGAAACCAACGAAGCACTCCTCACTGGCGAGTCTCTGCCTGTGCGCAAAGAGATCAACAAGACCTTTCCAGATGATACTGGCCCTGGCGACCGACTCAACGTTGCCTACAGCTCGTCTACTGTGACAAAGGGACGAGCTCGCGGCATTGTGTTCGCCACTGGTACATACACCGAGATTGGTCAGATTGCTGTTGCTCTTCGTGGCAAGTCTTCCAAGCGCCGACAGCCAAAGAGAGATGCCGAGGGCAACACCAACTTTGGCCGCTGGATGCAAGCTTGGACCTTGACCGGTTCTGATGCCGTTGGACGCTTCCTCGGTGTCAATGTCGGTACTCCTCTTCAGCGCAAGCTCTCCAAGCTGGCACTTATTCTTCTCGGAACGGCCATTGTGTGTGCTATTATTGTTCTGGCAGCCAATGATTTCAGGTCGCAGAGGGAAGTCATCATTTATGCCGTGGCAACTGGTCTCTCTATGATCCCAGCTTCTCTGATTGTTGTTCTCACCATCACCATGGCTGCTGGTACCAAGCGTATGGTCCAGAGAAATGTCATTGTCCGTAACCTCAAGAGTTTGGAAGCCCTGGGTGCTGTGACCAGTAAGTACCACTCCATGTCATACAGACATAGCTAACCTTTTAGACATTTGCTCTGACAAGACCGGAACCCTTACCCAAGGAACCATGATCGTCAAGAAGGCTTGGATCCCTGGACGCGGCACATACTCTGTTGGCGCTTCCAATGAGCCATTCAACCCTACCCTCGGAGATATCACCCTTACTGAGGACCAACCCAAGAACATAGACTTCCAGAATGAAAAGTCCAAAGGTACATCAATCGACCCCGCTTCCCAGCCTGTTCAAGACCCCAGTCTTGTCGAGTACCTCAATGTTGCTTCACTTGCCAACCTTGCCACTGTCCACGAGATTGAGGGCGAGTGGCATGCTCGTGGAGATCCAACAGAGATTGCTATGCAAGTATTTGCTTCTCGATTCAACTGGAACCGCATGCGATTGTCGTCTGGCGATAATCCCCGCTGGCATGAAGTTGCCGAATTCCCTTTCGATTCAGACGTCAAGAAGATGTCGGTCATTTTCCACGACAGCGAATCTCAGAAGCAATGGGTCTTTACCAAGGGTGCTGTTGAACGTGTCTTGACTTCTTGCCCCGTTTATGCCGCTGGTAACGAAATTCTCGAGTTCACAGATGAAATCAAGGAAGATGTTTTGAGAAACATGGAGTCTCTGGCTCGCCTTGGTCTTCGTGTTCTTGCTCTCGCCAGCCGAACAGATATTCCCCATGTTGAAGACAACGAGGCTGAACTTGACCGTGGGCTCTTCGAAAAGGACCTTGTCTTCCGTGGCCTCATCGGCCTGTATGATCCTCCTCGCCCCGAATCTGCCCCATCCGTCCGAAAATGCCACGAAGCCGGTGTCAGTGTTCACATGCTTACTGGTGACCACCCCGAAACAGCTCGTGCTATCGCTCTTGAGGTTGGTATTCTCCCTGCCAAGATGTCTGAGATCCCCAAGGATGTTTCCAAGGTAATGGTCATGGCTGCTTCAGAGTTTGACAAGCTGTCCGATGATGAGATTGATCAGCTTCCCCTTTTGCCTCTTGTCGTCGCTCGTTGTGCCCCCCAGACCAAGGTCCGTATGATTGAAGCTCTTCATCGACGCAAGGCTTTCGTCGCCATGACCGGTGATGGTGTCAATGACTCGCCCAGTTTGAAGCGATCAGACGTGGGTATTGCTATGGGACAGGCTGGATCTGATGTTGCCAAGGAAGCGTCCGACATTGTCTTGACTGATGACAATTTTGCTTCTATTCTGAATGCTGTTGAAGAAGGTCGAAGAATGTTTGACAATATTCAGAAATTTATTCTGCACGTTTTGGCTGAGAACATTGCCCAAGCTTGTACACTCCTGATCGGTCTTGCTTTCAAGGATAAGGACAATCTGTCGGTTTTCCCTCTTGCACCAGTTGAGATTCTCTGGATCATCATGATCACATCTGGTATGCCTGATATGGGCCTCGGCTTTGAGATTGCTGCCCCAGATATTATGCAGCGTCCCCCTCAAAACGTATGTGTCCCTTCTCTCCGTCTTCGCTTCTGACGAGCGCCACTAACATGTCTGTTTGTGTAGCTGAAACAAGGTGTCTTTACCCCCGAACTGATGCTCGACATGGTCGTCTACGGTCTCTGGATGTCAGCCCTTTGCCTCGCCTCATTCGTCCTCGTCCTGTACGGCTTCGGCAATGGTGCTGCTGACATTGGAGAGAACTGCAACAACACGTACAGCGAAGACTGCAAGGTCATTTTCCGTGCTCGTTCAACAACATTTGCATGCCTGACCTGGTTCGCCCTGTTCCTGGCCTGGGAGATGATCAATATGAGAAGGTCTTTCTTCCGAATGCAACCCAAGAGCAAGAAGTATTTCACCCAGTGGATGTATGACGTCTGGAGGAACCCCTTCCTGTTCTGGGCCATTATTGCCGGCTTTGTTACCATGTTCCCTATAATCTATATTCCTGGACTCAACACTGTCGTCTTTAAGCATGCTCCTATCTCTTGGGAATGGGGTATTGTTTTTGTCGAGGCTGTGCTCTTCTTCCTCGGCATTGAATCTTGGAAATGGGCTAAGCGTATCTATTTCCGTCGCCAGGCTCGTAAGTCTACGGGCGGTGTTTCTGATCTGGAGACTCGTGTCTTTGGCAAGTATTACAGCATGGGCGGAAGCCGTGATGAAGAGAGTGGCCACAATGAGAAGAGCTCCGATTAGCTGGATGATAGGTGTTGATCTAGAGATGGTCGGTAAGTATGTTGTCAATTAGGTAGTTCTCTGCAAGCGTGTAATCGTTAGTTAGTTAAATTGATACCTAGTTCGCAAACCCGTCATGATCCAGTGATGATAGGAATAAGACTTGATGAAGTAACCCCTACGAGATCACGAGCTACCAGTGGTGGGTAAAGCAATTGCCCAAACTTAGGCCTGTCTGGGTCACTCAAAAGTGTTTGGGAGTACGAGGGAGAACACCTCAATCAATGAGAGACGCTCACAAACCAAATATTGATTGCTTATGATCTTGCCAGTGCCAGCAGCTGCCACTGCTCAATATCTTCCACTCTGATTCACGGCACTTTCTTCACGATGCTTCTTCGCCCTAGAAGCATCCTCTCTTCTTCCTCTCACTCCTTTCACTTTATCCTCATTTAATCTTTGTACAGTACTACAAATACATTATCTCTTGCCACTTTAACACCTGCACCTCACTCATTATACTTGTCTACCATCTGGTTCATCGGTATGTTCACTTACCGCTCCAATTTTGCCGACACTCACGTTAATAGAAGTACGCGGTCATTTATTCCCGTCGAGTCGAGCAAGATGAGCTACTCGTCCGAACATAGCGCAAAGGCATCAGACGGGTTGGAAATGCTCTCCACGGATGAGTTTCTTCGCCGACTTGGCCCAGAAGGACGCCGCTCTTTTGTCACTACTGCCCAAAAGAACATCACCACGGCCCAGAATAACATCGCTGCTTATCAAGAATACGCATCCAGATACCCCATCGAGACAGCTTACGACAATATTCAGCTGAGAGGTAGGAAATCATGGCAGAAGAAGCTTAAATACCCATTTGCTAACAGCATCCAGGCAACGCCAAGACAGAGGGAACTTTCACCACCAGATCTTCACAGGACATGGACAATGCTGTTGAAATTGCGCGTCTGCTGGAGCGTCTTGAGGCTTTGGAGGCCTTCCAGCGTGCCATGGAGGAGAAGATGACCGAGTCGGAGGATATGCAGCTGGAGGAGCGTATTGAGGCTTTGGAGGCCAGCCTGCGGGCTCTGAGCGAGAAGGTCGCCGAGCGGGAGGGGAATTCAGGCAGAGAAACAGCAGTAACGCACAGATAAGTGAGAACAACTCACACGAGTAGTTGGCGTGCTTTGGACTGCATTATCTGAACCTGCTGGCAAATGCATGCCGCTGATTTATGCTGGCATGCGCGGTTTACAAGATCTAGACCAAGCAAGATCAACATCGTTTCATCTCATCGTAGAGATGGCCAATCAACCAAGTTTGAGTGGTTTTTCGAATGACGAACGAGGTTGCATCGCATCCAACCATTCCCCTCTAACCACTCGGCTGTGTGACGACCCTTTCATCGTGAAAATGACGTAGAGGCCGGCAATTATATACGATCAACAAGATCAGATAATCTGGAATTCTCGTATATACAGTATCAACTCAAGTTTACTATATACAACTGTGATAACAATATGACTGTGATAATAAGTTTAATCGCAGAACCCGTTTCATGCATTCACGTGCGTAATCTCACGATATTCCAGATGTTTCTTGCATCAAAGAGGGTGTACTAGAAAGCGGACGACAAGGGTATTCCCAGTCACAACCGTTATGTACGACCAAAAAACCCGACTGAAGAGGTTAGAATAACGGGATCAACAGCGACGCCCTTATTATCTTGACAAAAGTCATCGTCCGTTTAGCATCACACGCCGTTAATCAAGGCTTGGTACGTACCCAGCCCCTCCAAATCCTGGGGTCTCAGGCCACTGCGTCATTGGATGTTATAGGGCCCCCCGCCTCTTTTTACTGATGATCTGCTCACGAGCACAGGGTTTCATCTTTCAACCTGATCTCGCGACTGCATCACAGGCAAACACCACGTTCAGACCGCACAATATCTCAGATACAACGCCTTGGGCTTGGGCTCTGGCTTTAACCCTTTCAACTCAAGCTTCCGACTATACCAAAATGGCTTCTGCTGTTGATTCTCCCCCGGCGCACTCGCCTCCTGCCCATCCTCCTCAACGACCTCGAGGTGAGTTGTCTGACACTATCTGTGACCTCTCTAACAGTTCCAGGCATCCTCAAGAACTCGTATCAGAAATCTCCTCCCACCTCGCCGAACCACGATCAACCTGCCAGCGATAAGGAGCTTACCATCGCCAACACTCAGATCAACGCTGGTCACCGACGTTCTTCCTCTGGAGCCCGCCCTTCTGGATCCCGCCGACAATCAGGTGCCAACAGTTCCATCGGAGACGTTCTCGAACCCTCGCAGCGACTCAAGTGGGACGAGGCAAACCTCTACCTCACGGAGCAGGAGCGCTCCTCTACCATGAAGATCACAGAACCAAAGACTCCCTATGCCAAACACTACGACCCCGCCGAAGACCCGTCGGACGAAGACGAGGATCCTCTGGCGGACGCTGGTGCTCGTCTTAAGAATTCACGTCCAAGCCGTGAAGATGACATTCCGGGCCTTTCGCTGGGCGAACCGGAAGAGGAGATCCCGGAAGCGGGCGCGCCGTCACCCCGCAGCGAAAAGAGCGTTCACGTCGACGACGAGAGCAGCATCGGGCACAACGCGGAGGAGGAGCTGGCGGGCATGTCTCCCGAGGAGCGTGAGAAGCACAGAAAGTTTGAACAGCTCCGGAAGAGACACTACGAAATGAAAAATGTGGCCCAGCTCCTGGGCCACCCCGAGACGCTCGCGGATGAGGATGAGGATGACGAGGGTGAGGTGCCGCCTGTGCCACAGGTACCGCGCGTACCCAACGGCACTGCGTAGGGTGCTGGGGAGACATGATGAGGGTTGTGAACTGGCTAGGGCATTAGGATGGAGTTTTGAGGATATCATTATCGGGCGTTGGCAGAGGAGGAGTGTGTTATCTGATTACTCGCTCGTTTTCAAGATTCTGATGGAGACCAAGGGCACATAGTCTGATCGGTAGAGGCATGTTTCATTTCCTAATATTTACGGTTATCACTCGTTTTGTCGTTTTGTCGTCGTGGTGTTATGCTTGTCGATGTTTCACAGTAGTCCCTTTCTTGCCAATTCAATCTTTCGAGCTGTTTCACCAGGCCGAAATCCACCACGAGAGACGCAGAGACGTTGTCCCTCAGCTAATTCGAACTTTTCTTGTTGAGCATCCCAGGCGCAGGGACAGTGGTGAGGAAAGTGGACGCAAGCGAGAGTGTCGGGGCAGAGGTATTTGTCGCAGACAGCTGTACATGTTAGCAAAGTCAGAAATTGTAGGTGCACTTACAGTTCTCGTAATTCTGCTTGTAGTGGTTCGCATCGCTTGGGTTGTTTTGCTGTTGCGCTTGATGATGTTCGTGGCCTCCTTGCTGGTTAAACATTTGATCAAAGAAGCCCCCGAATTGGGCATTGGCCAGTGTCAAGAGAGACAGAACAGCAAAAAGGTACCGCATTTTGTTCATGATTCTACAGAGCAGTGTTGATGTTGCAGCTGAGTTTAGGGAAGCTGTCCACAAGCTTATCGATAAGCGATGACTAAGCGCAAAAACTCCATCAATTGAGGATCAAGCGTTGCTAACCTCACTCAGCCCATATCGTCACAAACCGCCGGCATGAGGTTCCTCACGATGCAGCGGCCAATATTGGCTGCTGTGGCCAGTCTAGCGAGGCCGGCTTTCACACCTGTCGCTCCTCTGGGTGTCCAATTGGCCAACTCGCTCGTCCAAGGTCATCGATTTGCGTCGGTCAAGTCGCAGGGAGCATACAAGAAGAAGCCCAAGAGGGGTATTCCAAAGAAGCTCGGTGCGAAGCGTACAGGAGGTAGGTTCCGCTCTGAATGAGCCGGACTGGGCTGACCTTTAGATCAATTCGTCATTCCTGGAAACATCCTCTACAAACAGCGCGGTACGCATTGGTGGCCTGGAGAGAACTGCATCATGGGTCGAGACCACACCATTCACGCAATGGCGACCGGATATGTCAAATACTACCGCGATCCCTCGCCACATCCCGACCGCAAATACATCGGCGTAGTCTTTGACAAGAACGACACACTACCATATCCAGCTCACGCCCAACGCAAGCGAAAACTAAACATGACCGCCTTCCCCATCAAAGAAGTCGCCGCGCAGCCCGAGATCTCACCGTCCGGAATCCCCTTCCAGGTCAACCGTGTCGAAGCGGGCGAACCAGACAGATTGCTCAAGCTGCGAAAGGACTACAGTTATCGAGAAGACAACTGGGCTATTGGAAAGCTGGCCAAGACGACGGGCCTCAAGACCAAGCGATTCAGGACGCGAAAGCAGTGGTTCAGGCATAGACGATGGAGGAGAGAGAGGGAACTGGAGGGACAGAGAAAGGCGGAGCAGAAGAGGGCCGAGAGCGGCGGGGAGATCAAGGCTGTCAAGGTGCTTAGCCAGAAGCAAGCCAAGAAGGCGAAAAAGGCATCAAAGAAGAAATAGTGGTTAGATGCGATGGAAAGGCTGTAGAATAGGTGGACAATTGTATGTATAGCTGTACATTATGAGACATGTCGAAATCAGAAGCTGCAGTTGAGTGAATTGAAGATGGCTCATTTGTAATGCTCAACCGGTGCATATGCAGTGTTAGTGATGTATTCGCTGGCGGAGGTCGTATTGGGGAACATTGGGGGTATCTCTCACCTTAATTCTGCAGCGAGGTACATCCTGCCCCTAACCGCGCTATAACCTCATTCGCGTCGGCGCGTCCAATTCACTTTCATCATCAGCTCACTCACCTCATCAATTCATCTCATCTGTGCAACCCGACTTGGGCTTCTTATTCGTTCCTTAATTTTTTTTCAGTCCGTTTCTCACTCGCCATGAGATTTTCAACCTGCAACCAGTCCTTGATCCTATAATGTCCGGCAATGCAGACCCTACAATCGTAAAGAGCACAGGCTTTAAACCGTGGAATTCAGTCAAAGCCAACCTCAACGTCCCAGAACCCTCACGTATCGTCAGTGACATTGTCGGAAGCGCAGCAGTCAAAGCTTCGGCGGCTGGGATCCTATCGAGCAATCCCCGAATTCAAGCAGCTCAGTCTGAATGGGAACGTAGACAGGGTATGTCTTTTCTACCTCAAGACGTCGTTCACTCTGACATGACCAGCACAATACTTCTCACAGTCACCTGCATCGTCTCAAGGGATGTCTCGAAAGAGAAACACACCCCCAGACTTTTCACATTCGGACTTTTCATCCGGTCTCCCCAAAAGGATTCCCGCTGATTACGCCCGTGTTCGCGAAGCTCGTCGCTTTACGGAAGCCGAGGTCGCGAGACAGTTGGCAGATATCAACGGTGCAGCTATCAAGAAGAGCGCCATGCATCATTCATCCCAATCTGCGGTGGTTGCTCTCACCGGCGCCGAGTTGCTCAAAAAGTACACTGGCCAAGGGACACCATCGCCAACACCTGGACCAGCAATTTCACCGGATATTCCTGCACCTGAACCTCGATTGGAGGCAATTATCATGGCTGAACCCGGCCGAGCCTACACTGTATATCCAAGTAGGTAGTCCAAATCACTGCATCGAGCTGCTCTAACATACTCAGTCCCCGAAGGTGGTTCTACCTCTGCTCGTGGGGCACTCATTCCGGCAAACTACAAACTCCACGACGACCCTGTACTTCCATACATATGTCCTGTGCGCGATTGCCGCCGCGTGTTTGGCAAACTCAATGGTCTTGGTGGACATTTCGGTGCTGGCCATTGCTCAACGACATTCAATGACAACGGAGATGGCACATTGACCAAGGTCGGTAACTATCAGAAGGATGGTCCTGGAGGTACACCTGGAATCGTTGTTTCCAGAAACCCACTTCCTCCTGACGCACCACCTCCAGTCGACCCAGGGTTGTCGGTATTCGCCTCGTTTCAGCAAAACCGAGTGTCTCGGGCTGCCGAACAGGAGAGAAAGACGACACGCTCACAGGATTCTCCATACCGGCCAGCTATGCAAGAATCGGAGGTCAAGCAATATCTCCATCAACACCTCAGTCCAGCCCAAAAGTCTCATCAACGAGAGGACATCAATTTCATGCTGACGTTGCCTCGCATACGTGAGCTGCCTGAGGGCTGGAAGCATACCCACCGGGGAAGCAATCTGGACATGACTCATTATTCCTGTGCAGTGGCATACCTCGTAGGCACATGTGTGGTTGGCAGCGAGCAGTGCACAGCTAATACCACCCGACCATCCGCAAGACTATCGCAACCCTGCGTACGCCTCCCGATCGGCATGTCTGCGACAGCGAAGCAGGCATTCTCTGCTCTAGAATCTTGCGTGGGGTGCAGATACTGGTGTCATCTGCAGCGACGTTCAAACGGCTGTGACTGGTGTCCTGAGCCAAAACTTGGACGAGGGTCTGCTTCATGTCGATCCTCGTCTTCCGAGGAACTGAATCCTCCGATGGATCTCGACGATTCCGGAGGTGTCGACATCATGACCGAAGTCCAGCCAAAGCGGGAAAAAAGACGGTCGTCTGGGAATGACGCTGCCATGAGAGACCAAACAGTCGCCATGGGCAGACCTGAGACGGGCGTTGAATTGGAAATGGAGGATTGGGAGGTTGCTCCAGGGAGGATAAAGGATGAATCTTCAGACAGTGAGTCTCCCTTGTCTGTGAGGCCCAGCTAACATATCAGACGTCGCCTATTCCAACTCGTACCTCACCAGTGGCCAACCCGTCACCGTTTCAGAGGACGTCAGCTTCAACGTTATAGTCCTCAAACCCGGCAGCGCTAACCATTGGGCTGTTGAAGACGACAAATTGCGAACATGCTCCGTCGCCTCAGGAAAGATTCGGGTCACCATGAACGAAAAGACGTTCAATCTTGGCCCCAACGGCATGTTTGTTGTTAGACCCGGCCAGACGTGCAAGATCGAGAATCGACTCTACATAGATTCTGTGGTGCACTGCACTACTATTGGGGATTTTTCACTGCAGTAAAGGCGCTTGCTCGGATACACATTTTGATCGGAGTTGAGGGCGCATTCGGCATCGCATATTGGCATGCTATCTATTGATGGTGTTTTAAAAGCATTGGTGGGCACTGGGATGGGTTGAAACGGGTTAGCAGGCAGTCATGGGGACGGTTCAGGTGGTGCAGTCATTTGACTAATCTTGTCTCAGACACCCATGTTATGGGATCTACGGAGTCAGCCTACAGAGATAATATTAGCACATCAGCAATTGATATGGGAATCGGATATTATTTTGAAATGGACTTTTGTCACGAGCGGGCCAAGCCAGGCTGATGTTTTGTGCGGATGACTCGGAGTGAGTGGTAGTGATATGTATATCGTTGATACTTTGGACAAACCCATCTGATTCATGACTTTCGTCAACGTTCTCATGTCTCAAGCCTCTCGTCCAAAACTCCCCAGGCAAAGACGCCGGGAAATTTACAGGACTCACACTGTTGATATGGATGCAGGGGACTCACCTGAGCCGGAGCTCAGCAATGACAAGGACTCGGTTCATGTTAACCCAGGAAGTCCCCCAGATCAACTTCCGCCACTGAATGATTACACGACAAAGAGAGAACCTGAAGGAAAGATTAGCGAAGAATCGACGGAAACGGAGGTGTCAAAGGCCAGATTTATTATTGATCCAGAAGGAGAATTCACTCACGACCAAACAACTGTCGACATTGTGACTGTTCCATGCCCTGGAGCAGATGCCCTTCGTACATGGAGTCGCGATGGTCTTATGAGTCGATACTACGGAGCATTGTCTATGCGCGATGCCGAAGGTGCAGGATCTGATGCTGACCGACCAGCTCCGTCATGGGTTCGCCAAGGACTTCGTCGTGAGGCGGATCGAGCTCGGATTCTGTTGTATGAGCATCCATCGACGACCGAGGATACAAGGCTGAGCACCCTGGCTGATGCATTGCTGGAGGAGTTGGAAAATTTGAGAAAACTAGAGAAGCAGACAAGACCAGTTGTGTTTGTGGGCCATAGTGTTGGCGGTATTATTGTCAAGATGGCGTTGACAAAGGCAAGCAGAGATCCGTCGTTCGAGAATGTCTACAGGCAATGTTATGGAGCTGCATTCTTTGGTACGTGATCCATCTCTGATTGACCCATGCTGACAGAATAGGCACTCCTCATCAAGGATCGAGTTACTTTGCCATGCCGAGTCTTGCAGCTGGTATTCAGAACCTGCTTCAACTGTCAGCTCCTATGCCGACATCAATAACCGACGATCTTCGCGTGGGAAACACTCTGCTCCTCCAACTCGACGACGACTTCAAATCGATAGCCCACGACTTTCGCATCTGGACGCTGTATGAGACCATCGACTCTCGCCTTTCAGGCAGCTCGGGAGATGTATACTTTACTGCGCCACTAACCTCAATCAAGTCTGCTATACTCGGCATGCGGCAAGAGACCATTCTCCCACTTCAGAGTGATCATGCAAATATTGCTTCTTTCGGGCGGCATAATGTGCACACGATGCGTCTGTTTCTGAAGCAGTTGTCGGCTCTCATCGGACGCGCAGACGAGTACTCTCGTGAGGACGGAAATTGGTCTCTGAATCTTGAACAGAAGGTCAATGTAGAGATTCACGGATTCTTTGAAGATCCTCCAGGTCCATTGGATGTGGCGACGATTAGAGCTTGGTCTACACGCCTACCGCTTCGAGACTTTTTGAGAAAGGGACCAGAGGAGTGTCTGGCTGAAAGGCTGAATGAGGTCGAGACAGTTGATGAAGGGAGGTTCTTGAGGAATCGAGGGAAAACAACGATGCTGCCGACTGAGAAACTTGCTGACGAAGCACACAACAATCCCCTTGGGATCTCGCAAGGATCTGTCGAGTCTCCCCCTGCATCCCCTATCATACGGCCTGTTGATGCAGAAAAGACAAGATCAGAGTCAGCACCTACAGGAGTAAGATCCCCTGCCACACCTTTATCACCCGCGGCTATTTCACCACCCACGCACTACTCAACACCAATGCGACGTCCATCGCCGCTTATTCGTGCCAATTTTGAGCAGGATTTGGCTGTAGATCGTCTATCACCTCCTCCTCGAGGAAGAATGGGGCGATCTCTGAGTAGGTCTGTCAGCATGGGAACTCAAGCCTCACAATACGAGTACAAAGATTTTCCTCCATTCTCACAGCGAAGTCGAAGCACAATCGAGGGCTTCAGTGATGATGACGATATTGATGCATCTCCGAAGCTTCCAGAAGCTATCGTTGCTATCCGAAAGGCCGCGAAAAATGGTGAGAGAAGAGCCAGTGAGACGGTAATCGTGGATGAAGTGCCTGTTGCGTTTTCGAAACCTCAGATTGAAACTCGCAAGTTTATGTGGGTTCATCTGCCATACAACAATCCTAGCTGGGTGACGGTAAGAATCCCAAAGACAGTTCATTGATGATGCCTGACCTGGGTAGAAAATGTTCGAGACTCTGCAGACAGCAAACAATCGCAACTATGCCCCCCTGTTTAACAATGACTTCTGGGCGACAAGGCATTCTCGAGGGCGACACTCTCAACACTATGCGTATTTTGCGAAACCAGGCTGTTACTTTTCAGCTCCTCGGCACAGTAAGTTGAGTCCTACCATGAAATCCAAGCTAACTGTGTAGTGTCACCTCGAGGTCGATCTTCGAAGCAGTCATCGATATCGCCCAAACCAGAGGGTGGAATCTATACTTGTCTCTTCCTCCCATATCTTCATTTTGACTCGTACAAACGACTCATTCGCCGACGAGAACTCATCCTTCAGCGTCTCGGCCATGGACGAGCCAGACCTGTTCCCGAAACTGTGGCAAAGTCTGATTCTCTTGAATCGCAGGTGATCTGGGAGTTTGTGGGCCACGATCCACCGGTCAACTGTCGTCGAACACTTGATCAATACGGATATCCATCGTTGAGGGACACTCGGTCGCGAGATGATGATCAGATGCTGTATAAACTGACAAAGGAACGGACATTTGCTCCCGGTTTGGGCCCAGGACTTCATGGACAAATGTCGAACAGCAGTTCCGGAAGCAGCGGAAGTGGTAGTCGACGATCCAAGACAAGTAGCCAGGATGGGGAAGACGAGGAGGGTTGCGAGGACTCTATACTCAACGGGAATGTTCTCATGGTGGATCAGCTGTGGCTTTGGGCCATAGACTCTCGTAAGTCATATGTCTCTGTACGGAGCTTAGCTGACCTTTAGATACCCTACTCTCCTTCTTCCCGAAGCGAGAGGGTGATGCTATTGAAGGGCCTCTGTATCAGCAGGCAGACCTTCGAGACAGCATCTTTAACGAAGTCAACGTCGATCTCACCCGGCAATGCGAAAATGCTCTGGACCTGGCAGCATTAGCAGTCCTCCATGCTGTTACTGTCCTCCTCGACAGATCCTCCCATCCAGACCTAGAAGTGTTTCGAATCTTTGAAGAAGCCATCAGCGTTCTGGTATGTCACTGCATGTGATTAATCACGCTGCCATCTCATTCATAAACCTGGCTAACCTTTAGACCGAAAAACTCACCTCCTCGCTCAAAACATTTCGCGCCGAGGGATTCCGTGACAAAGCGTCAGCCTACGAGCCAGTTGAGAACAAAGCTCGTTCCATCAGAGCGCGCCATAAAGCCGAGGGCCGTCGAGCAGAAGAGGATAACCGGGACAATACATCTGCCCTCCTTGAGCTTCGAGATATCGAAGATGAACTTTTGATTCTGGTTCATCTGTTTGAACGTCAGTCTAAAGTCGTCAGCTCTATGCTCTCCACTTATACTCGCCCGGAACTTCGTGACCGCACCGCAAACGGAAGACTGTTCCTGAGTGAAGCAATCAAAAAGGTCTCGGAGTATACGCACCAAGCTCAAGAGATGATTCAGAGAGTCCGGAGCACGAGAAATGACTACGACAAACTTCTTCAGATGGTCCAGCGACAGGCGCAGGTTGACGAGGTACGGCTGAGTAGGCTTCATGCCGACCTTGCAAGTGCACAAAGTCGTAGTGTCATGATCTTTACCACATTCACAGTCATCTTCCTCCCGTTGACCTTCTTTACTGGTCTCTTTGGTATGAACACTCAAGAATGGGGTGGTGAGAATAATCTGTCGCTCAAGACCATCGGGACAATCTCGTTGCCTGCAAGTTTTGCCCTAGTGGTCTTTTCTCTCGTGGCAGCTTTTAGCACAAATGCCCGACTTCTGATCAAATGGCTTGTCCATGTGTACCGACACATGATGTCCTGGGTGTGGAGAACACTGTGTAAGCCTGCTGTTGCAAAGGTGACTGATATGCTGCCACAACGAAATGAGCGGCAGAGGGAGGAGAGAGACTCGAGAAGTGGGAAGAGAGTTTTGAGAGAGGAGATGAGTGACTTTTGGGAAAGACATAGATTAGAGAGGGACAGAGGATACACTGTTCCAGAGAAGAATAAGAGGACGGTAGTGAGTGGTAAGAGTAGTTGGAGGAAGATGAAGTAGTACCCTGTTGCAGTACTGAATGCAGCTTTCGCTCGTTTCTCCTATAGAATCTGGAACTGTTTTCTAATTAGTTGCTGAATATGCTCGTTAGAAAGGCTGGGATGTTAACATCCATAGATCCGACAGGGATGCCCCAGTCTCACTAGAGCTGCACATCATCCGGGAGCTAATCAGCCGTCAAGACAGGGTAACTCACAGATCCTGGTCAGCGCATCATTGCCTCATGATTGACGAATAGTCAATGTTGATTCATTCAAAGAAAAAGCAAAGCGACCACCCACCCGGACTTTCCCGCGAATTCTGTTTCAGATGAGATTTGAGTATGGGGATGATGAGCTGGCAGCCTGTAGAAGGGTATATAATGCCGCAGTTGTCAGTTGAGCTGGAGAGGTTCTCAGTCTCCCTGACTTTTGCCTGTTAAAGATCAGTTTGAAGAATACTTCTTTCCACTTACATCCGTGTCAACATGACCGACTCCCCTCGCTATGCAATGGGCACAAAGTCCTCTCAACGACGAACCAGTCCCATTCGTAAGGGACAACCAGAACGTCCCAGTACTCCAACTCGTCGACCAACGACGCCTACACTCGGTCGCCGTCCCACAACTCCAACTCTGGGCCGCCGGGGCTCCAATGCTTCTCTTCGTCATCAGGGTTCGAATGCAACTCTCAACCGTCCTGTCACTCCCACAGCAACGGAGATACCGGATGGCGACCCTGTGAAGCTCGGCTGGGTGACCACTCCAAGAACTGGCCCAGCGCCAGGAAGCCCAGAAACTCCAGCACGCATCTTACCTGCTATCCCCGAGAGTCCTCTTGTCATGCCTTCGCCTCGTTCCCGGCAAGTCTCTCGTGCTGGGATCACGCCTCGCTCTCGACAGGTTTCGACCACCGATCCGGCTCCTCGTTCACGTCAGGTCTCGCAGACTCTACCGGCTCCAGAAGTTGATGTTACTCCCGAGGTCGCCAGAGCGCCCGGGCTTGAAGTTGCTCCGGTCGTTGTCAATGCTCCTCTTGTCAGAACGACGCCGAGTGTAGGTCGTGTACCCAAAGTTCGATCGACTCCCAAGGTCGCACTTGTTCCAAATGTTCGATCTTTGGTAGGCAGCGCTATCATCCCGTCAACTTCAAGACCTCCTCGAATTGCAAGGACCCCGGCGGTGGCATCTCCTCCCGTTGTCGCCTCTGCGCCTTTCATCGTGACGATTTCTGCGGCCCGGGTTGTTCCTGGCGTTGCTCCTGGACCCTTAGCTGCTCCCATTCCACTGTCGGCACCTCTGCCAGTTATTGCACTGGTGCCTATCATCGCTAGGGCTCTGGCCACTGCTCTCGTGCCACGTGTTTCTGGTACCCCCAAGGTTGCTCGATTGCCTTTGACTCAAGAAGCTCCCAGGTCGACGCTAGCTTCAAGGTCAGGAAGAGCTCCGAAGGCTTTACCGCCGCCTCCCACTAGACTCCTCCTTGGTCAGGCATAAAATGGATTTTGACAAACTGGAGTTCTGCAGGGCATGCCAGTTGATCGGTTCGGAAAGCTGCTGTGTTAACTGGCTTCTCTTGTGAAGGTCACCTAGATTCTGCTTGTGGTTGTTTCAGGAGTAGCCTCATGCAGTACCTGAAAAATATATAGATCAAACAACAGGAATCGCACTGTAGGCTGAGTGTGAGTATTTGAAATTGGCTTTTGAAGATGGAAAGATAGAATTCTCCTCGGAGTGGCCTATTCTAGGAATGTGTACCGTTGTAGCTTTGGCAGGTGGTCGGCACCCCGGTCTTTCATTCCTTTGATGGTTTGGTGAGCACGTACAATCTGCCATTTCCTAGCCAAGGTTCAATATAAGACCATGGGGTCGATGAGAGGCGCCATCGGTGATGTTCTAAGGGTAAAGATTGATTTATCAATTATTGCACCAGTACGTCTCATCACCAGGGCACATCCATGAATGTACACATTTTTCAATCTTGCTCCTGTATTGACAATCTAGAATACTACTGAATAAAACACATGGTCAGACAGGCCCAGGTATGCATACCGAGATCTGCTTCCATACGACCAATGTTGTTGCAAAACCTACCTAGACATGTGATCTAGTGACAAAGAAAGGTAGCCGGTGCTCAGATGTTCCAGCAGTACTCAATGTCCACAGAGCTCTGCTGAACCCCACCGCAATACAGCGAGAATTCCATCTCTGACCCGTCCCATATCAGGTCGATCTGCAGCGGCGCCTTGAGGTCGGCATCCGTGTCAGGCTTCCATCTGAGCTGACAGACATTTCGATAGCCTTGGCCTCCATTCTTCCGCGGGTCTGTGCGGCAGACGCGAATACCAAAAACGTCTCCGCCGGTGTGATACTCTGCCGAAAGAGCTTCGGCGGGTATGTTTCGTAGATTCGGTTGGGTAGCGTCAAGAGATTCGTTCTGTTTGGAGGATTATTAGCAATGCATTAATAGTATGAGCCGGGAGGAAAGACCAACTTCTTTGACGAGCCAGATGATTGAGTTCCCGTGGCTGGCGCGAACTCCCCAGCCAGCTCTGACGATCCTGGAGGTTACTAAGGCCGGTTGCTGAAACGCCTGCTCTTGGAGAACCTTGGTAACGGCTCCCATGGACACTGCATTCCAACTTCATGGCACCGTCAGCTATCAGAGTGTAAGGGGGGTTGGAAGAGTTACCCCTCTCTCTTTGGATAGTCGAGGATGGTCGTGGTGGGAGAAACTCTGGCCACAGTCTCTGCGACTTTCTGTCGCAGGTAGGCATTCTGCCCGAAACCTCCGGCCACAACGAGGTACTGGTGATGTTCGCGTTAGTTGGCGTTGCTTAATACGAGCGTTGGAGGCCTTTCACTCACCGACACGTCCTTTGAAAGATTGGCTGAAATCCCCAGCATCTCCTCCTCGATCAGTTGTGTAATCTTTCCCACAATGGGGTCAAAGATCGAAGCAAGATCATCACTAAATTTACTGTCAGCACGATGTCTAACTGCTGTAGCCCATAAGACGATACACGAGTCTCGATCACTTACTGGGTGAATGTAACGTCATCGCCTTGCCCAATGGGCATTCTTCTCTGGCGGCTCGCAGCCCACTTGAATGGCAGATAGATCTTCTGGGTAGGGAAGTTGTCTCCGAAGCGCCGTCTTATAAGAGTCTCCCATCTATCGGAGGTTATGTAGTAGAGATCTTTATCTGTCAGGGCTTTGAACGCCTGGGGAGAGATAATCGTCTCGACCTTCTCCTTTAGAAGTTTCATGAATCCATCATCTAGCAGGCAAGCTCCTGCAAAGATACATTGGCCAGTGCGGATTTCATCGACGCGGAAGGGGTGAATAGAGCGGATTTTATAGGCGGCAGTGTCCTTGATGAGGGATGAGCACCAAACAAGAAAGCTTGGGTAGGGTGACGGGAAACTTACGACGGTACCGCCGCCACAGTCGCAGACCATGACTGTCTCTCCGGGTTTGAGTTTGGAGATCTATTGGAGTGTTGAGCATAAGCAGATGACCGAGAGTTCAAAAAGTTTCTTACGTTTGTATCGAAGTAGTGTGCATTCGAAAAGAAAGCCAGAGCCGCAGCCTCTGGCTCAATAAGGAATTTAGGCGCCAGAACTACATTCTCGTTCAGAATCCCTGCTCGATTCAGGGCTTCTTCCATGGCTTGACGAGCATAGAGTGGCCAAAGCACAGGGACTGTGACGGATACCTGGATGTCAGGGTGGCGGATGTCCTTCTGAAGCTCCCCGAGAAAGACTTTCCAGATTTCGCCAAGGTAGCGTGCTGTTGCATTGATGGCCGTGACATTGATTGCCTCACGGGCTTTGGTTAATTCCTCAAACTTGCGTGAGTTCCTCACATCTGATGGTAGATCATCACGGTGGAGTAAGCTAAGCTTAAACCATTCGATAGTAGTTTTAGAAAGCTCGATCCGCGTAGGGGTTTTCTGTAACCATCCGCCGTCGGATCTCCAAGAGAATGACTTGGCTCCATTGTTCGTCAGTAGCGCATACGAAATTCCTGAGAAACTACAGAGTTGAGTGAGCAAAGTGAGTATCAAGAGATGTGTTGTAAAACACCCACGAAACTTACGTAGTCCCAAAATCTAGGGCAACAATGACACGAGTTCTGCTCCCAGACGAAGAGTCCATGTTTGCTCGGCTCTTTAATCAATGTGAACTGAAGTAGTAACCGAAGTAAGTTGAAGTATAGTCTGATGGAAATTGTGAGTGTCTGACAGACAGGAGATGAGGGAGCTTAAGTGACGCTGGTGTCATGAGTACCCCGGAACAGAAGCCTCGTAGGCAGTGCAGCCCATGTATGTACTATCCGATGCGTCACAACCTAGGCCTTGTGGCCTGTCGTACATGGTAGGTCAGTGAGGAAACGATAGGCAACGATATGACTAGTCACGCGGTTAAGGGGTCATTGCAAGACATCAATAGAACGAAATGTTGGTCAACACCAATAGTTTCCGTTGTGGCACGAGGCAGAGTGGGAAAGGGAGACTGTACTGGTCAGTGTATTCCAAAAGAGCCACTCATCAGTGAATTCTCAACGGAGACGTGCTTGGATATCCGCCTCGCAGCTGGAAGCTACATTAGCTCAGTTACATATCCCCAGCTACACATTCAAAACAAGACAAACAAGCCAATGAGAGACGGCATCTGCGATATTGCGAAGGGGAAAGGCCGTTATCTGGGAGGCACGGGCTGTGTGAATAGAGAGTTGTCGTTTCTTTGTCCAATATGCCACCAATAAAGAAACAAGCCCCATCACCCTCTTCTGGTACAATGACAAAAATAAAATTAAAGGTACTGGATTCATCGACAGGCTTGATGCTAGCTTCTCTAATGCAGATGGGGATAATCTCTGTTTGCCTCTCGTCCATGCAGCGGATGCCCACAGAGCTGAAACTATCCCAGCAGAGGCGTTGTTTGTCCAGCCACGCACAGCCGCTTGTCATACCTAAACTGACTCCTTTATCTGGCAGTCTGTGTTAATTGGACCTGTACTCCTATGGTCATGTGTTGCGGGGATGACAAAGGTGGTCCGGCTTTGGTAATAGACAAGGATGTGTACATAACGCGAAGGGCTGCTCGCACTTTGGAAATGGGTGGACTTGGAAACAATCCTCCTTTCCTTCAAATTTCTCACTCATCGGCGGTCGCCTCTTTCTTACTTCTCAGAACATGGCTGGCCCTCGAAGATCCAAGCGGCTGGAGTCTTGCAGTAAACCTGGCCAAGACAAAGACGCCAAGATCGCAAGAGTGTCAAAAGATCAGCAAGAGGCGGTTCCAGGACAGAACACAAAGATGGGAGAGAGCGCCGTGCAAGGACCTTCGGACTCAGGGGTCGACAGAGTGAGTAGCCACTTTACAGCCGTCCATATTTGTTTCTGAACTGAACGTTTTCGAAGACTTGGCCGAAAGATGCATCGCCGACAGATGCAGAGAGAGAACTTTGGGGCAAACCATTGTCAAAAGAAGAAATGCAGGTGAACTACCCTGCCATCGCTGAACAAAATAGGCTGAGGAACGATGGCCTTGAAGAATTCCGACGGGCTATTCAGCGTGATGCTGGTTTGGGCTACCTACAACACGCTCTTCACGATGAATGGGGTCCCTTCAATGGTCTCATTGTCGGGTTCACAGAGGAAGCTGGTTTCGGGGATCTTTCCTGGGATAGACTTGATGAGGCTGTTCAGCAAAGGTTCATCGGATATTCGCCCTGTGCCCAACAGCTCTTCGAGACACCTGTTGTGCGCCAGTTTATGTTCCAACGGTGGATCTGGGAGATCATTGATGAGTGCTTTTTCACTGGCAAGAGTCAGGATATTGAGTGGACATCGCCGTATTGGGAAGCTCAAGCTGCAATGGAACGCTTCTTGCGAGGTAAGGGAGATGAAAAAGAATCACGTATTCGTGAGACTGACCTTGGCCATAGAGAAAAACTTCCGTTACGACGAACAAGACCTGCGTTTCCAGTACCCCAACTGGCGATTCACCACAATCAATTTCTATTACTCCCTTGGGCTACGCGACAATGACAATCGGATAGGATATTTGATCAATGAAATCAGGATTGAGCCGAGATGCGTGACCAAGATCTTGAAGAAAGCGCTTGGCCAATACTTCCCTGAGAATCCTAGCCCCTTGTTGGAAAAGGATATCTCAACTCTTGTAAAGTTGATCGCCGAGTTCGAGTTAATCTTGGACAGTGGTCGCCATACTCCTCGGCTTGTCTTCCATGACCCCAATACCAACAAGGCATGTGGATTTCCATTTTCAGCCAGAGCCGAGGGATTAGGCACTAAAGTCGTGATGGAATCAGTTGGCCTCCATGACGAAGCCCTATGCAATGGTCTACCTGTCGAACTGGTTGTGTCGCCTATGCTGGTGCTTTATGGGCATAAAGATGGATGGGATTACCACGTTCCGTATGTCGTCGTTCCTCTGCGGGTGTGTGTTGGATATATTGACGGGTTCAGCCAGGACGAGATTGAGACGGAGGAGGATGTAAAGGGGGGCGGAGAAGAGGAGGTGGAGATCATCAAGGATAAAGAGGTCGGCAAGGGGGACGGGGATGAGAAGAAGATCGAGGACGAGGAGTAAGCACAGAGGAGGGGCCGCACTGGCAATCTGATTACGCGGGAATATTCGGCCTAGGCCTGTATTTTTCCAAGTAACTAATTGTATCTAGAAAGTTTTCTTAGATTATTGGCTTGTTATTTTTATTTCAATCGTATTTTTGATGAGAGCCAAAGTGTCGCGTAGCCTAGCGATGGTGGTCCCAGGAGAAAAAAGTGAAGCTCCAGATCTTCCATCTCGGCGTGAACTTGGTGTTGACGAGTGGGGCGACGGCTTTTCTCCACGTGACCTGGAGAAAATGTTCGCGGCCAAGCTTCACATTTAGCCCATCTCGATAGTGAACATCAGATGCAATTCGAGCCCGGCTTGTTCCCATTCATCACCATGGCCCTTCAACCCTGCCGCCCTGGCCTCTGGCGGAGCAGTCATGCCGCCCGAACCCTCATGCCTTGCGTGCGCACCTACGCTACCGACTCAACACCCGAATCATTCAAGACCAAGACCCCGTCTTCCTCTGGTGTCGTGCCACGATGGAGCCAGACGCCTGCTGCTATGAAGGCGCCTCTGCAACTCGACTGGGCAAAGAATCCCCAGAACAAGGTCTGGACTGTCAACAACGATCCCAAGAGGTTGGACGAGGTGTACGAGCGCCTGCTGGGTCCTGGAGGCAGCAAACTGCTGCCCGAGGAGCTCAAGTGGTTGGCTGTCACGCACAAGAGCTTTGATCAGGGGCGGAGAGGATTCAACGACCGATTGGCACTTCTAGGTGGGTGGGGCGAGGGATGAATGTTGGTCTATGCTGACTCTACCAGGACGGATGACTCTTGTCATGGAGACGACAAAGACAATTGTTGCCCAAGGTCCAATGGGAACACCGAATTTTGACGACGGATTTGATCGCCAGCCATTCGTGCATCCAAATTTGCAATCGGTAGACAATCTCTCTATCAAAGGACCCAAGGACGTCGTCGGCAAGGAGAGATTATCTGGCTTGGCAGCTGAAGTGGGATTGATCGATGTTGTGCGGTGGAAGCCCAGACAGGTACATACATCTCCTGTCCGCAGAAACCCGACTAACTTGCAGTAGGTGCAAAAGCTCCGAGCTTCAGGTGCCGATGTCGTGCTCAACGGTGCCATCATGGCTATCATTGGTGCCATCACATTACAGCATGGAGCAGTAGTGGCATCACAGGTCATCAGAGAGAGGATATTGTCAAGACTACAGGATTGAGCATGGTGAGTGGGTTAATCTGTATCATATGTGTACCATAGAAGGTCTGGACCTGTACGTGACAGTCTGGCAACTGTAAAGTGCTCGGGTCTATTGATCAGTCATGAAGCATGTCTATAAGAATTAGGGCTATAAAAGTAACAGGGTATCAATCATGCAACAAAGGCGTCTCCTCATCTACTGTTTGGTCACTCTCATTGTCTTGCTCATTATCGTGATGAATGAGCTTCTCTCGGTATATCCACCCAACACACGTTCCAGCGCCAGGCCCTACAACAATGGAAGTGACCATTGTTGTCAAAGGAACACGCCACCCAACCTCCACCAACATCCAGTACAGAACGGTCCAGAAGATGAACTGGGCGTTGACTTCAATAAAGACAATGATTGACCTTGTCATCTCCTTGCGGTCGTCGGGTTGAGTCAAGCTCCAGATGAAAGAAACATGCGCTAGAACCGAGCAGATCAAGGGCAGTATGTAAACAAACAGCAGAGACCACCGATTCGATGCGAGGTGGACGAGTGATGGGTCAACCCTCCTCAGTGCAGAGATAGTGTGACGAATAATCTGACGAATGATCTCGACATAGATCGGGAAGAAGAGCCAGATGCCGATCGTCTCGGGAGTTGTATAGAACAGCATCAGAAAAGACGGAAGAAAGTAACCAAGCGCCACACTGATAGGAATAGCCACGAGCTCATTATCAGGAAGATGACGGCTCGTGAATATCTGGTGGACGTCACCTCCGTCGTCTCTCTGTGCATTCAAAACACTTCTCGCGCGATGCAGAAACGCAGGGATAATAACAAGCTCCCAAACGACAGCACCACCCACAAGATCAAATACCAACCACGGACCAGTAGGATACGCGATGAGGACATTCGGCGCATTGCAGATACGCGCTGATTCAACGGTGCTCACTGTCAAGAGGCCACCGATAAAGGCTAGAACAACGCCCATGACCGCGCGGCTGCGCAGTGAATGAAGCGCGGCGCGGAAGAAGCTGATGAGATAACATAGAGGCGTTCCGAGACCTGGAATGTGACTGACACCAGGGAGACGAGCGCGAGAGTGACATTGGGACCAGAGAAGAGCAAAGTTGACGTCTGAGTGGAGGAAGAGAGCGACAATGGTTGCTGCGGCCAGGAGGATTGGTGGGATGATTAGAGAGCGATATGAGAAGTGGTGAATAGGCGCTTTCCGAGGCATGTTGGAGTTTGCTGAATTAAAGATGATGAGAAGAAGACTGCGATTAAAGTCTTATTGTGAGTTGGGTGATTATTATGGTCAGGTGGGAGAGGCTCTCGTGATTAAATTACAAGACCAGTTTTGGTGTTGAGATTCACACCATTACACCCGCGTTAGGCTTAATGGGGAAGCAACACTTGGTGATATGAGATGTGCCACTCACTCACTTATCATGAGAGCAAGTTTAAGTCGTTCATCTAAATACTATCGTCTAGTATTGATGAATGTGATGCCTTAAATGACTGATGATAAGCAAAGCATTCGTGAGAAATAAGCGACCTTTCTCGTTCAATTTATGTCGCGATTATGAGACTTGATCTACTTCTCGTCACTGTACCATTGAAACAGTAATCGAGGGACATACTCCCTTTGACGGATATAGGTATCGAATGCAGTTGTCGCTTGAAAGTGTGTCTGCTTAAACCCATCGGGAATCTAAGCGATCTTAATCGAGATGTGCCTCTTTGGCAATGTACATGAAGTGCTACCCTAGGTCTGAAGATCCCTGGATCTCTGCTTACTGCCAAACTTCACAGGACAGTGGTACATACGCTGTGTGAATGGAGTCTTATTAGCTACCTGAGAGTGGTACATAAGCAACATGGTTCTCGGTCAAGTCAGACAATTTACGTAGCTGCAGTTTGTACACCCAGTACTCAGGACCATCCAGTCACTTGAGCCACACAGTTAACGATAGATCGTTGTTCATGCTAGAAAGAATATGTGTACGTGAGTGAGATGCTTCTCGTTACTCAACGCCCTCATTAGCTAGTTGTGATACTCTCGCCTGTGTGGTGAATACAATTCTGGACGAGCTATGATGGTTTCAAGCTGCTAGTAGAATTGTATTATAAATGGCTACATCAGTGAGAAATGACCAGAAGGGGCTTGGAGGGAGCAATAATGCATCAAGACTGGATATGGGATTGTAAAATAAACTTAGCAAAAGATATCCTAAACTTAGGAAAGTTATCCTAAGCATAGACTAACGTACCTAAATCATTTCTATCTTTAGGATTAGGGTCCTGGGTTTTCTATCCTCCCCTAGAGAGTATGAGATGGGCTGGGTTTTGTCTGACAGTGTTTGGTGTTTCATCGGCCAAGTCGAGGATGCACTTGAGCGATGAGTTATCATGAGCGTGACTGAACTCAAGATCCTGACCGTCCGTACACAAAAGACGAGTTTCTTCAAGCTGGTGCAACTGACCGAGTCCTGTACACAAGTACACCAAATATGTTGAGATGATAACTCACATAGGTCAATGGGCCTGCTGCCGATGGATAAGCCGCTGAAACGTACCCCACGTCAAATACATCATACATCATGCTCAACCCATCTTGGACCGTTTCACGCCCGGATTTCAACGTCCGAGGAGGGGAAACCCTCTGCATTTGGAGCCAAGCGTCTCGGCAAGACTTGATCAGGCAGGTCCGTAGCCACAAACTCATCTGACTGGATGCACAACATGTCGCTACTCTTATTCTCCCGAAGCTCCCGCTGGTGAGGTAGTCTATGATTCGATGACACCCTGCATCGCTTGATGCTGCGGCCCCTCCCCCAGGTTTTAGCGGCGTCAGTGGACCGAGCCCCTCTTCCGGGGCGGCTAATAGAACCCCGGGAGAACAGGGTCTACCTAAGGTAAGCTGCGGGAGCTGGAGGAACGGGGGGTACCCGACAACCAAACACATGACACAGAGACAATAAACGCAGCGCAACCCCTCGATTGTTTTGTCTCTTGTTTTTATTCCCTCTCTTTTGGAAATCTCACGTTTGACTGCTTTGTCGCTTTTGGATACACAGGCCTCGACAGTTCGGCACCTGAGGTGACGGAGCTAAGCGATCCACTCGTTCCGGTCTCGCAATCGCTCTCATGATTCTTTAATCATGGCATCCCAAATGCTTCGCCCGCTGGCCTCGTCCGCGGTTCCAGCGTCAGCTTCCGAGCTGTGCGCCTCCTCCTTCTTTATACAGAAGCAATTGAAAGGGTATCGAGTTCAAGGTACGCTTTTTCGACTGGTGAAGCTCAAGCTAATAAGCTTCAGATGTCCTTTCTCGTCGCAAGCAATGGCACAGCACCTTGAGAGCTCCTCGACAGCATGCTCTTGTCGCAGACGTCCCCAAGCCTCTCGCATTGATCCACCATGCTTCTGCACCCCCTCGCAAATATTCCACCGTGGTTCTTCCCAAGACAACTCCCTATGATCATCTTGTTGTTGGTGTTCCAACCGAGATCTTTCCCGGGGAGCGCCGTGTAGCTCTCACGCCTGCTAATGTTGCACTCCTCAAGAAAAAAGGCTTCAAACAGGTTCTCGTTGAGCGTGGTGCTGGTACATCTGCTGATTTCCTCGATGCCGCCTATGAAAAAGCCGGCGCAACTCTTGTCAATGGTCCCAAGGAAGTCTGGTCCAACTCAGACATCGTTCTCAAGGTTCGCGGTCCCGGTCTCGGAGAGGTTGAATCCATGAAAGAAGGCCAAACCATCATTTCATTCCTCCAGCCCGCTCAGAACAAAGAACTCGTCGAAAAGATTGCCGCTAGAAAAGCTACCAGTTTCGCCATGGACATGATTCCCCGTATCTCCCGAGCTCAGGTCTTTGACGCCCTCAGCAGCATGGCCAACATTGCCGGTTACAAAGCTGTTCTCGAGGCGTCCAATGTCTTTGGTAGGTTCCTCACTGGTCAAGTCACTGCTGCTGGAAAGATTCCTCCCTGCAAGGTTTTGGTTATTGGTGCTGGCGTTGCTGGCTTGAGTGCTATTGCTACTGCCCGTCGTATGGGTGCCATTGTCCGTGGTTTCGATACTCGATCTGCTGCTCGCGAACAGGTTCAATCTCTTGGAGCCGAATTCATCGAAGTCGAACTTGAAGAGGATGGATCTGGAGCTGGTGGATACGCCAAGGAAATGAGCAAGGAATTTATCGAAGCTGAAATGAAGCTGTTCAAAGACCAAGCCAAGGAAGTCGACATCATCATCACCACTGCATTGATCCCTGGAAAGCCTGCCCCGAAACTGCTCAAGAACGATATCCTCGATGTTATGAAACCTGGAAGTGTCATTGTCGATCTGGCTGCTGAAGCTGGAGGTAATTGTGAAGCTACCAAGAAGGGTGAACTGGCCGTCTACAACGATGTCAAGATTATTGGTATGTCCATTTCCCTTGCTTGAAGTCTACTGACATTGACATTTTAGGATACACTGATCTTCCCTCTCGTCTGCCAACTCAGTCCTCGACCCTCTACTCCAACAACATCACCAAGTTTCTGCTCTCCATGACCCCTGAGCCCAGCGCTTTCGGAATTGATCTATCAGATGAAGTCGTCCGAGGTGCAATCGTCACCCAAGAAGGAGATATCCTGCCGCCCGCTCCTCGCGCAGCACCTCCTCCTCCACCTGTAAAGACTGAGGCAGCCGAAGTGGCCCCTGAACCTGTAGCTCTGACTCCCTGGCAAAAGAAGACCCGTGAAGTTGCTGGCGTAACCGCTGGTATGGGCAGTATCTTGGCTCTTGGAAAATGGACCAGCCCTCTTCTCATGTCGAACGCTTTCACCTTTGCTCTGGCTGGTCTTATTGGATATCGTGCTGTCTGGGGTGTTGCTCCCGCTCTCCACTCTCCTCTGATGAGTGTCACCAACGCTATTTCCGGTATGGTCGGCATTGGTGGTTTGTTCATCCTTGGAGGCGGATTCCTGCCCGAGACTATTCCTCAAGCTTTTGGCGCTCTCAGTGTTTTGCTGGCTTTTGTCAATGTTGGTGGTGGTTTTGTCATCACCAAGCGTATGCTGGATATGTTCAAGCGTGAGTTGTTTGATCTCCCACTCAACCCAGCTAACAGGAACAGGACCTACTGACCCCCCTGAGTACCCCTGGCTCTATGCAATTCCTGCTGTTGTTTGTGGTGGCGGTTTCGTAGCTGCTGCATCCACTGGTGCTGCTGGTCTCGTTCAAGCCGGTTATCTCGTCAGCTCTGTTCTTTGCATTGGCTCCGTCTCTAGTCTTGCTTCCCAAGCCACTGCGCGCATGGGTAATGCTCTCGGTATCCTCGGTGTCGGTACAGGTGTATTGGCTAGTCTGCTCGCTGCTGGCTTTACCCCTGAAGTCCTCACTCAGTTTGGTGGTCTTGCTGCACTTGGTACTGTCGCTGGTATGCTCATCGGAAAGCGAATCACTCCTACCGATCTTCCTCAAACTGTCGCCGCTCTTCACTCTGTGGTTGGTCTTGCTGCCGTCTTGACTAGTATCGGTAGTGTCATGGCTGATGTCATGGACCCTTCCACTCTCCATCTCGTCACAGCATACCTCGGTGTTGTTATCGGTGGCATCACGTTTACCGGATCCATAGTTGCGTTCCTCAAGCTCGCCGGCAGGATGACATCTAAGCCAAAGATCCTGCCTGGACGGCATATCATTAACTCAGGATTACTCGCAAGTAACGCAGCCACCATGGGTGCTTTCATTACAATGGCCCCAGGGAACCCCTTGGTTGCAGCTGGAGCGCTTGCTGGAAGCACTGTTTTGAGCTTCATCAAGGGATACACCACCACATCTGCCATTGGAGGTGCTGACATGCCCGTCGTCATCACTGTTTTGAACGCATACAGCGGTTTCGCCCTTGTTGCAGAGGGTTTCATGCTTGAGAATCCCCTTCTCACCACTGTTGGAGCCTTGATCGGTGTATCTGGTTCAATTCTGTCGTACATCATGTGCGTGGCCATGAACAGATCACTGACAAACGTGCTATTCGGAGGTCTGGGCACGCCAACTGCATTACAGGAGTTTAAACCTCAGGGAGAAGTCACCCAGACCTCAGTAGATGACCTTGCCGATGCACTTCTCAACTCTGAAAAGGTCATTCTCATTGTTGGCTACGGTATGGCCGTTGCCAAGGCTCAATACGCCATCTCAGACATTGTCAAGACTCTTCGATCCAAGGGTATCACTGTCCGTTTCGCCATTCACCCAGTCGCAGGTCGTATGCCTGGTCAGTGCAATGTTCTTCTCGCTGAAGCCAGCGTGCCATATGATATCGTCCTGGAAATGGATGAGATCAACGATGACTTTTCCGAGACTGACCTGGCTGTTGTCATTGGCGCCAACGATACCGTCAACCCTATTGCTCTGGAAAAGGGCAGCTCTATTGAGGGTATGCCCGTGCTGCATGCCTGGAAAGCCAAGCAGGTTGTCGTCATGAAGAGAGGCATGGCCAGTGGTTATGGTAAGTTGCCCGTCCCTTGTTCGAATGCAGCTAACAAGAGCAGCTGATGTTCCAAACCCCATGTTTTACATGCCCAACGCAAAGATGCTGTTTGGAGATGCTAGAGTGACATGTGAAGGTTAGTAGCCCGTCCAGTTTCCAAACTCTGCTGACCATTTAGCCATCAAATCTGCAATTGAAGCAAAGTCGTAGATCGTGAGATTTCTTATGTAGTTCGTATAAGAAGGATCTGAAGACCATAGAGTGCACATTTTCTAGATCTTATATCATTTTTAGCTGTAGAACTGGCAGCTTCTGAATTCAATGCTTGGGTTTCTCAATGAACCTCTACGCGAATTTATATACATTTGACCACTCCTCATGCCCGAGGCGCCGCCACAGGCTCCCATGCCGAGATCTTGGACTTGGAACTAAAACGGTCAGAATTTTGCCTCCTACGAAATGCGAAACATACGTGTTGTAAGTCTTGAAAGCGCCGCGGGTCTGGGTAAAGTTGGGGAGGGCGCGTGAGGGCTCAAAGGCTCGGACACCGGCTTGTAGTAGGGGGTCCTCGGTAGGAGGCTTATCGACGCTGTAGCTGATCCAGGCGTGCCATCCGGGCTCAATGTGAGCGGCGTCGTAGTCGTGCTTGGCGTACTCGACCCAGCGTGTTCGGAGGGGGAGTTCCTCGTTGTTCTCAAAGAACTTGTTGCCGGCGCGATCGGTGCCAATCAGACGACCAGCCTTGGTGTCACCTGCGGATGTCAGTGGATGATTCGGCGGATATTCGAGGAAGCGTACCGATGTACTATTCGTGAGAGCAGGCGTCATTAGCCAGAGTCGAGATCGTTCGGTCAGGTACCTACCAGCATCTGGACAAAGTAGTCCTAGTCAAGTTAGCATTGGCTCATTGGCGGGTGACAGCAGACTTGCCTTGATTCCAACCTTGCGCAGGTTGGACAATGTTCGTGAGATTGTCGACATGATGGCGGTTGAGCGACAATTGACCTCAGCAGGATGATTGTTGATAGCTTGTCGATGATGTGAGGTTTGAAGATTACCGCGGGTCAACCTCGGCAGATTGATTTCGTGACGATGGGTACGTACCTCGAAGCTCAACCAGAAATTCCACCGATTTACGGATACAAGCACTTTTAATAGCAGCTTTAATTGAGGTTAGCGATTCGGGATGCTTACTCGGAGCTGTGCGCGATGCACTACAAGGCTGCGTGCCGCAAGCTTCAAGCCTAGAGTTCCCAGCGCAAGAGTCCAGACCAGGCAGTATGCGATGCCAGCTGGAAACACTCAGGGTTCTGTGAATAACGCTGGAGCTTTGGCCCCTTTCGTCACTGAATTGGATCGATTGGCACCGAGTTTCGATGTTCGAGGGGAGCAGATCCAGATTATTCGTACTCCAGCCGAGTTTTACGAAACGCTCAAGGTGGGACTACCATTGGTACGAAAATGACAGGGCTGATTGTTTAGGATCGCATACGAAAAGCACAGCGACGGATCTTCTTGTCGACGCTGTACATTGGAAAGTCGGAAAAGGAACTCATTGAGACGCTGCAGGAGGCGTTGAGGAAGAATCCGGACGTCAAATTAAGTATTCTTACAGATGCGTTGCGAGGGACAAGAGAGGCGCCTAATCCATCGAGTGCATCGTTACTTGCGCCCCTGGTCGAGGAGTTTGGGGCAGACCGTGTGGAAATTCGAATGTATCACACGCCAAATCTCACTGGATTGAGGAAACAATATATTCCCAAGAGGATAAATGAGGGCTGGGGACTTCAGCACATGAAGCTTTATGGTGTTGATGATGAGATCATCATGTCTGGGTATGTCGAAAGACTCGGGGTTGAAGATATACTGACTTTTCAGGGCAAATCTGTCGACTGATTACTTTACCAACCGTCAAGATCGATATCATCTTTTTGCTTCAAAGGCGGTGACTGATCATTTCTGGAAGATCCATTCAGGGGTTACATCCTTTAGCTTCTTGGTTCGACCCTCAACAGAACCAGCGGGTTTCACACTCTCATGGCCAGAGAAGAACTCTGCTCCTTCGCCATTAGAGGAGCCCCAGTCTTTCATCAAGAGCACTACATCAACACTCCAGACTCTGTTACATCCGACAACCAAGCCTGAGAACGACATTACTGATACTCGAGTTTACATGCTTGGGCAAATGTCCCAGGTCATGAAACCCGACACTTCAACTGAGCTCCCCGTCATTACACACATCCTCAAGACTCTCGCTCTGCCCGAATATCGCGAGTCTTCATGGACCTTTACAGCAGGCTACTTCAACCCCGCTCCCTCTCTGACAAAACTCCTCCTCAACACCGCATCTACCTCAAATACCGTTATCACAGCTTCTCCTGAGGCAAACGGTTTCTACAAGTCGAAAGGTGTCTCGGGTCTCCTCCCTGATGCCTACACTCTCCTTGCCCGCCGTTTCGTCCATCGCGTCCATCACCAAGGCCGTGATAACGACATCACATTGAAGGAATGGCGTTATGGTGTTGTTGGTCAACCTGGTGGATGGACATATCACGCCAAGGGTCTCTGGGTGACAATGCCCGGTGACAAGAACCCCGCTATGAGTATTATTGGAAGTTCCAACTATACCAAGCGAAGCTACTC
Organism: Fusarium mangiferae; assembly: GCF_900044065.1. Lineage (NCBI taxonomy): Eukaryota > Fungi > Ascomycota > Sordariomycetes > Hypocreales > Nectriaceae > Fusarium > Fusarium mangiferae. The sequence continues at coordinate 553,624 of NW_024573931.1, forward strand.
TCATGATCTCGAAGCGGGTGCTTTGATCGTAACCCGCGATAAAGGACTGAAGGGAAGACTTGGAGAGGAACAGCTATGGCTGCAGGAACATGCTACCAAGGCAACGCGAGATGACTTTGCCCGCACTGAACGAAGAGTTGGGCTCAAAGTCAGGGTTGCCATGTGGATTGTTTCGCTTGTCGGCGGAGCATTGTAGACTCCCATGTATAATATTGTGCTCATAGATGACAATCTAACGATACCCGCAACGATGATAACTTGACGAGATTAGCCTTCACAGGAATGTCCACTGATGAATGCATGCGATTGTATACAGAATAATACAGGTAGTTTACACGCTCATGCCCTAATCACTGGTGTCCCTAACTTGGGCCCCTTGACCAGGCCTTGCACAACAACTCTGCTCACCAAATCGCTCTGGTGCTTCCTGATCATCTCCTTGAGCACGCTCCGTTCCAGGACCACCTTGCCTGTCTCCAAAAGGTCCTTGACATCAACATCTTGCAGGTCTAGTGCTCTGCCCTCCCAAGGAAGCTGCTCCATGGCGCCGAATAGAGCTTCACGTCGGTTTCCAGTAACAAAAAGAGTTCGACCGCTAGCACGGCCCAGGCCAAGGTTACCCAGCACTCCCGTCATGTAACGCTTGAGATACGCCTCCTTCAACCCGTCCTTGAGGTACTTTCCAGCAACGAGCTCGTAATCAGTCGGCAGCGCAAGATCCATGCCGTCCTCACACACAATCAGATCGCCTTTTCGGTACCGGTAGCTCAGAGCTGTGCGCCATGCCTTGTCGTACACCTTTCGGGTAAGGCTGGTGCCAAAGTCGCGGGGATGAGGACCGAATGTCTTTCCACCGCCACGATTCACGGGGCTCTGCTTGGTTCCCATACGAGCTCGACCAGTTCCCTTTTGCGGACGCATCTTTCGATGGGAGCCGTGGACATCGTAACGGGTTTTGGAGGAGGCGGTTCCTTGACGGGTGTTGTCACCTTCGTAGACGACGGCGAGATGGAGGAGATCTCGGCGGAGAGGGAGGTAGAGGTGGTTGACGTCCCATCGTTCGAGAGAAGTCGGTTCCAGCGAGGGAAAGGCGTGGACTGTAACGGGAACAGTTGTGACTGCGGTGGTCAGTAAGGTCATTGACGGCTGACGGGAGTCGTACTGGGCTTCCAAGATTCGAGAATGCCTTGTGTGGTGTTTGGAGATTTAGCCTCTGCAGTATTCTTTGGAGAGACTTCTGTGGCCATTGACCTTGTAAAGGCCTTGTTGAGTGTCGCCGGCTTCATCTGTTAGCATTGAAGCGATTTGCAGTCTCTTCACATACCTTGGCAGACACCCGCAGAGCACCCATGGCCTCAGCCAGGCACCCAATTCCCTTGCCAGCCATGATATCAAATCCCTAGCCGCCGTCGATAGGGAGATTTGCTGTGATTGGGGACAGTAGTTCGCTTGGTGTTGAGGCTTCAAAACTGTGATGCGATACTGCAAAAAAGTGGATCGGCAACATCCTCCGCTCCCCGAGTTTTTAGTGGGGCCAACCTGCAAACCATCCCCAGAGCATTTTTCAATATCTCGAGATATCACCAGCGTCACTTTCAACGTCCCACACATACGGCCTCTACGCTCCGCTGCCCATCATGTCGCGCTGCCAGGCCGTTATGCGGCCAATCGCTCGGCAGCTGCGGCCCAGCGTCGCCCGACCGTTCACCTCTGCCGCAATTCGACGATCAGCCGAGACACAGACTGCCACGCCCAGCGCAGCAGACCTCGATCCCAATACGGTGCTCCCCGAGTTTGAGCAGCAGCTCATGAAGGCTGGAAAGATGCCAATTGGATCACGACGACGAAGAATGGCTATCCGGAGCACGGGCGACCTGCCGTTTGAGCATCTCCCGTACCAAGCTTTTCAAGAGGCTCGCAAGATTCTGGCGGTGGATCGTGAACAGAAGCTGGCGGAGATAACCAAAGAGCTAGAGAAGATCTCTCGGTTAGAAGCTACGAGTCCGGACGATATCAAGGGGGGCCAGAAGATGAAGGATGTTAAGATCAAGAGTCTGCACAAATATGTCGAGAGGCTCAAGATCCTTGCAGATGCCAATGACCCTGTTGTCAAGAAGCGTTTTGAAGATGGAACAGGTAGGCACCCCAATTGACCGTCTGGATCTGACTAACGCGCCCAGGCGATATGAACAAGCCTATCTACCGTCACTACGCCGAGGCCAAGTGGCGCTCCTACGACCACCGTCTCATCACCCAACGTATCAAGCAGTTCAACATCGTCCCCGACGTTCTCCCCAAGCTCGAACCCACAGCCGATGTTCAGCTATACTTCCGCAAGCTCAAGATTCCTCCCGGCCAGATCGTCGACAGTGTCGTCAGCGAGAACGCACCCCGTCTTCGAGTTCAAGTGTTTGACAAGGGCGAGCGACTCGTCTCTGTAGTCGTCCTCGACTCTGATGTTCCCAACCCTGACTCCGATACCTTCAACAAGCGCTGCCACTTCCTCGCCGCCAACATCCCCATCAGCCCTACAGACACATCGCTACCTCTGAGCAGGATAAAGGGCGAGGATCAGCTTGCTCTACCGTGGCTCCCCGCATTCTCCCAAAAAGGCGCTCCGTACCACCGTCTCGGTATCTATCTCCTAGAGCAGCAACCCGGCAAGAAGATCGACGTTGCCAAGCTCAAGGAACTATACAGCCAGCGCGATGGATTCTCGCTCAAGTCCTTCCGCGACAAGTTCAGCACAACGCCCTTTGGGTTCAACATGTTCCGTAGCGTCTGGGACGAAAACACCGCGGCTGTCATGGCGCGACACAACATCCCCGGCTCTGATATCGAGTTCAGACCTACGCGCGTGTACAGCCTCAAGCCTCCCGTCAAGCCCCGTGGATGGGAAGCCAAGCGACAAGGACCCAAGTACCGTCACCTTTGGAAGTACACCAAGAACATCAGAGGTATCTCGAACTCGAGGGGATGGATCAAGAGGAGGTAGAGAGAGGGATGAGCGTGTATCATACTGTACATTTAGAAAATGGAAGAGTATCAAGAGAAATAAATTACGTGCAACTCAATTTTGTTCAGTTACCAGTGTCGTATCAATGTCGTGAACATTATCGTTATTCCCGATTGACTTCAGCCGCATTATTTCCTACAGTAGCCGGTGTCTTGTTTCAACGTATCACCACCAATCATAAGCCTCAGCTATAGTCAGACGTTTGTCCGGTGGCAACACTCGCCACGATCTCGACAACAGTCACATATGCTCTAATTGGTATGAAATGCGGAGTCGGGATGATCATCTTCTACATGTGTTCAAGTTCAGGGTCATCAAGGGGCTCGTTCTGTGGCAAAGCTTGATATTGCCACCAAACTTTACCTTTGATAACCCCAAACCCCAAACCCCAACTTGTGCTCTACATGATCTCGTGTCCTTGATGAGTCCAGATCTTTCCATGTCGGCAAAAGTTCCTGGCATTTACGATGGCCAGTCATCATTTCGATCGCAAGTCTCCTCGTCACAAGCTGTTCCCTGCGGACCATTTGCTCAGAACGGGTTTGTCATCAACGGCTATCGTTTCCTTCTTCAGGTTTGAATATTTTCTTTTGTGCTACCCTCCCTGTCTCCCTCGTCATGGTATTCATTATATCCCACCCTGAAAGCACTCAGGGCGTCCTGTCATAGTGACAGGAAGCCTCTCCTCTATTCCTTCCCATAGGCTACCAAATTACCGGCCAAGGGCCAAGAATCAAACCGGTTGCCACGAGAACTTCATGCTCGTCGGCCCAGATAGTAATCGTACATCCCATCTGCACAAATCACACCATGATCGTGAAAGCATCAAGTCATAAATATTTCCTTGCCTGTACCCCTTTTGCCAAACTCCTTTCAGTATATACGCCATATCACCTTTCCTGTTATGGGAATGGCCGATCGTGGTACTGTTGCCGCACCATAGCCAGGTTTTGTAAGGGTATCTTCCCACTGAAGCATCTCGCTCGGTATTTTTCTTTTCGTGTTCGTGTTTGTCGCAGCTCGGAGGACTTTCATCTAGCTTTGACCCAAGATTCGGCATGTTGGTATCATCCGTTGTCGAGTCGAAGAAATTTCAAAGTCGCAATAGCAAGGCTGTTGTGTTCATGTGGAGTTGGGGTCAAGATAGCTTGACCTCTAAACTCAAACCACCATCTCTGTTGGTGCAGCGTCCGCCCCATCGATTTACACTCAGATTCTCGCACCAACAAGGTTATCCGGTTCGTGGTCGTAGATTATTTCTGATTCTATCGATCGTGTTACAGAGGTGGCGACTAGATGATGGTCAGTCATCAACTCATGAGTCGTATGCTTGAACAAGGTTCGACATACCGCTTGAGCTACGACGATGCGTATTGTAAAATTCTCCACGTACATTTTGTGGCGGTACTGGAGGAGGTTGTCTGCTCTGCGCTGCAATACGCTGAACATATTTCTTTGCCTCGTTATCAAGCCATTGATTGATGTTGGCATCATTGCAAGAAGCATGGTCCATGAGTTGATTCTTGATGGTGGTCAACTCACCCATGAGGTCAGTGTACTGACTGTGTAGGGCATTGTGCTCAATCTCCAAATCTTTTGTGGTTTCCTCCAATTCTCTTATCCACACCTTCTTCTTTTGACGACATTTGGACGCCGCGATCCTGTTACGTCTGAGGAACTTGCTGCGTTTTTGCGTCTCATCCAATCCATCATCCTCGTCCTCATCTTCCTCATCCAGTGATGGCTCCTTTGGTGCTCGTTTCTGGCGCGTCTTGGCGACAGGTTCCACTGATGACTGTTTGCGTTGTGTCTTGGTAGCTCTGCTGCTGCGCCGGGGTTTGGTGTCGGTTTTGTTTGAATCTACCGAAGGGATAGACGATTTGCTCGATTGCCGTGTTGGGCCGCCAGACGTGGGCTCACTGGATAGAGTTTCTGGGGTTGATTGCATTTCGTTGGGTACTTTTGGACTGTTGTTCAAAGCTGATGGTGCCATTGCTGGCACGGAGGGAGGGAAGAAGTTGGCCTGATTGTTCATCGGGTTCCACATGTTGGAGCCCATGAGAAGCTGGTTGTTGATGGGATTGCTAACGATCGGGGACGCCTGAGCTCCCGTTGTGCAGTCGAGCAATGGGTCAATATTGACATCATCGCTTGTCAGGGGAAAGTTGTTTTGGAAGCTCTGGGCTTGGTCGCTAAAGTCCTGGCTTGGTCCGTCCATCTTGATCCTGCAAGACCGTTGAGACTGTGCTGAAGCGTGGGACCTGGGGTTACAGCGACACGACTAGGCTGGTGTGGCTGAGCTGATTGTTACTGGCTGTCAGAGAAAGCGCCAAACTGGTGAGCCGCTCGAGACAACGTCGAGGTCAGGAAGCTCGCTCGATGGGAATTGAGCGTGCAGCTCTGGAGATCGGGAGATCTGGAGCGGGCACAGGGAGGGGGTGCTTGGCCGGATTGGTTGAGATGGGGGTGTAGATGTTCCAGAACATCAAAGACCAACGGCGGCCAGAAAAGGAAACGGATCAAGGGAAGATGAAGAAGAACTTGTATCAGGAACACAATGTCGAAGGGAATGGGTAATAAAGAAATGGCCGTGTTGGAGTAGAGGTGTAGCTCTGCTGTTGGCAGGGCGGATGGGAAAATCAGGCAGGCGCTCAACGGAGAAACCAATCCGGTGGTGCAGTGTAGTGCAGCACAGCTCAGTGCCTGAGTACTCCAGTACCTTACAGCCGAGCTGACCTCACCGAAAGAATGGCAGTTTACCACCGATCGATAATAGAATAAGTCGATTTTGAGGCCCAATTCCCAAGTTGAAGCTCAATGGCACGGCCGGGTACAACGTTTTGGTAAGTAGCAGGGGAGGGAGGGAGATGTTCCAACTAAATCTGGACGCTGGGGCGAATTGCCTCGTCTGTTCCTGTTCTCTGCGTCCGGGGTCGTTGATCCAATAGTGTGTTTCGGCTTCGCCTATGCAGCTATAAGATCTAGACGCTGGGGCGAATTGACCTTTTGGGTAAAGTCAGGGAGGAAGGCAAACATCTGTCAGAAACAAAGTCGAGATGCCGAGGTTGACAAGCTTGCCAGAAAATTCGATGATTGTAAGATGGGAAAGTCAGAAGATGTAGCTGTAACAGAAGTCCAGCAGTCGCACCAAAGCTAGGTAGATGAAGGGATTCGGATATTATATTATGCCAACAACGGATGCGACCACTATCAACAATTTCTTGCGTCACTTATTCCCCGGGGTAGTGTGTATCAGTGGACCTGGTTGCGGTTTATGGTAATGTAGCTGGTTCTGTACGTGTATCCAACAACTAGGGTTGGGAGTATATATAAAAGATTGGTGGGTGAAGATAGGAAACGAGGTGTGCAATGTTGACAACTTTATGTCCGGACCAAGTCCGTTGGTTTCAATTCGCAATACAAAGCAGCCAGTGTGAGCCGGGGTATAGTTTCTTGCTGGACAATGTACCGAAGCTGCGAGATACCAGAGCTGTTGAGGTTATAAGTGATCCTAAATGTCTTGCTGACCCACAATCTTCTGCTTTGCACGAATCATAACCATAGGGGAGCAGTATCAGCTGTGGTGAGGTGAGGAAAAAGTCCCTTCAGTCAAAGACAACGTCATCCCGTTCGGAACCTTGAGCCAAAGATGGTAGGATATGCCTAGCATAAGCGGTAGAGGTGCTTGGACTCTAAATCCACCAGTACTCCAATCACAAACTGCGAAGCAAATGGTACTTCGATATTCAAGTGGCCCCTTGGCGGAGATACTATCTTCAGTTCGGGGATGTGTGGGTGTGGCCAATCATGGTGTAACGGACCTGGAGTCCGTGATTTTCAACCACCAATCAATGTTGATGAACCTTGTCCGTCAAGGCCGCACCCGGCGAGACAGTGCAAGACGGACTGTACACACCGACCTCAGTAGCGAAGCGAAGCGAGCGAGACTATTGCAGCATCCACCTATCATGTCAACCAGCAACTCAAGCTTTGATATCATGGTCATTATCAAGTCAAGAGCTTGATCCTTTGACAGCTCGAGAACCCGTTGGGCTAATATCTGAAGATCATGACGAACCTCATTCATGTCTTTTGGTTATGACTTGATTCCTGCAATGATTCCTGCAATAAAGTATCACTCCCGATGCACACAGGGTCCTTCCAGTGATGGTTAGTCAAGCCGGCAATCCTTCGCATACAAGACTCATGGTTGTGACAAGAGATATCTTGAACTGATCGACAAACGTGATCAGGATTTTGGCACCCACACAGAGTAAGGATCGACCTCGGATGCGTGGCCTTTGCTGCAAGCTGATAAATTTTAACGCACGGGGAATGCCGTATAACTCAATGCCTGCAGGGGTCATGAACTCCTGGATATGTGATGGAGTTCTTTGTCTTGGTCTCCGACTTTATCAGCCTTCGCATCACAGCGTGTCTGCCGTGGCATTGAGCCGAACACCAAGACACAGTTTGGTAGGGCTAATAAACTGTGCGTCTTTCACTGCCTTTACTTTCCAATTCCCCCTCTCTGGTCAACGGCGACTCAGCGCATCATTCCGGAGCTTTTACTCCGCCTTGGGCTGGGCTTCGACAAATGCGAGGAGCGGGGTTGACTTGGGCGAATAAGGTTATGCGCTGCCAGGCCTGTCAAGGGTAATGTGTTCCGTACCGTAGGGGCTTTCTTGGCTTGACTAGCGGGTTTATCGTGGGAATGAGACTTGTTGAACCCGGTTGAGCGGAGGAACCGGGCAAAGGTCCGAATAGGCGACCACAGCCGTGGGGCTCTCGATATTTATTTTGAAGACGAAGGGTTTGACTCTGCAATTTTCAAGGATAAACAGCATTGTGAGATGAGCGCGTTTCACTGACAGATTCAAATGATGGGAGATGAAGGCATTCATAAGCATGTTTGTCAAGATGGGTAATAGTCACGTGATATTTACCTCACGTGACTGCGCGTCAGCTCAACGCGCTTCCCCTCCGCATTTATCGCCAACAGCTTCACATGCGTTTCATCGTCTAACCTCCCACCAACATCGCATGCTTACCTGTCAATTAAGCATCTGAGACACAACCCCTGTCTGCTCGCTTATCTTTCTCATCTCCTTATCTCTCTAGCTTGATCGCAAACGAAAACCAAACACCATGGCTGAGCAACTTTCAACCCCGCGCATCACTGCTGCCTATCTTGACAATTTCGTTGGCAAAGTTGTCATGCTCGTGGGAAAGGTCACGCAGCTACGAGGTGAACAGGCCACTCTTGACTCAGAGGGTACTGTCACCGTCTTGTTGAACAGGGTGAGTTGACATCAAATCTGGTGTCAGTCTCACGACATCAGATGCACTGCAACACTGAGCTGACATTTCAGGATGCACACCTCACAAATGGTAACGCTGTGCAAGTCATTGGAAAAGTCAATCCGGACCTGTCGATCAAGGTTTTGACATCCCGGGATTTGGGGACTGGTGTGGGTAAGTCAACACTCGTCTTCCTGTCGTCATTATGGCGTACCGACGTTACAACATGCAAATTTGGTCCCCATTGTGCTCGGCAGTTGAAGAGCATGATTCAGTTCACTATGCCGTTTGCGGATGACAGTTAACATGTGTAGATTTCGGGTTATACAGCTCGGTTGTGCAGGCGACACACAAGCATCCGTCCATCTTTGCAGGCAATTGACGGGGTCAACCAGATCATGGCCCTTACCAGTCCTCGCAGGCATACACCCCACGTGTGGCCATGGTCTGGACCTCGCCTACCAAGGCTGGCGCTGTCACTTCTCCCCCTCGACAACGACAAGCTTCTTCCGCCGGCCAAGATGGAAAATCAATCACAACCCCTGATTCAGCCTCGACTGGAACTATCAGATCTTCGAGACCCTTACACAGTGCTGCACAGAGACTGCAGCGTCACACGCATTCGATACATGGCCAGACGAGACCTACCACCGCAATGTCTTTCACAACATCCAGTTCCGATATGATTCTTGGCCGTGACATTCAGTCAAGATCCTCTACTCCGCTCTACCCATCTGGGCCTTCTCACATCTCACAGACTCCAAATCCTTCTCTAGGTTCACTCCTACCATCGCCACCAGAAGACACAGTCTCTCGTACTTATTCCGTAGAAATGTCTCGACGTTCTTCCGTCAGTACGCAACCCAACCAACGATATTCTAACTCGCAGACCTATGATCAAGAGAGCACCCAAGAATCCTACATACCATCAGCTCAGCCTTATACACCCCTCGCTTATTCTCCGCCGTCAATGTCTTCCGCGAGTCTGCTCCCGTCTCCGCCGATGACACAAGAAGATCAATACCTCTCACACGGACCTCTCATGTCCCCCGCATTTTCAACGTCCTCTCGCCGCTACTCGGGGGCAGACAGCCGTCCTGGTGGCGTAACCAACAGGAACTCTAAACCAGAGGACCCTGAAGAATCTGCCCTATTCGATTCCGTTCTAGAGGGAATTGGGCGTATTCATGTGTCAATGAACCGAGATGACGCTGGCAGATGGCGAATCAAGCGAGCATCTGACGAGAGACCATAGCATGGTTTCCTCATTCATCCGCAGCCATATACTCGTAAAAGTATAGAAGCATTCGTTCGCATCATCATCCGTCAGATACAATATCCCAGTGCCAGGGACAGTGCCAGGGACAAGTCACAAATTTGGAGCTAAAGGCGGGATCGACATGCCCAATCAGCTGTCCATTGATCTCGGCACATGATAATCGAAATCCCGTATTTAGCACAGTGTCTGTAAAAAATGCATACAAGAGAGATCGAGATTTCAAAATCCCATTTACCTGATCTGCAGTGGCACAGACTTTAGCTCCCTCAAGTGATCGATTTATCGGGCCAAAAACTCCTGAGAAACAGGTTTTCGTCATCGCAGGTGTACCTCATGCAGCATGACATTCACAATCGAAATTTTTTCAGTGCAGTTGTTTGGACAAGTCCGTGATATTCTGATACGCAGACACCCTTACCACAAAATCTAACTGATACATTCAAAAGGTACAGAAGTTTGCCACCAGGGTCCTTTCAGATTGAGACCCTTGCACAGCCTGTCATGTGGGACGGGCCACCATGTTCCTGGACGCACGTCTATTTGCCACACCGTCAATCTTGTTCTAGAACTCAATTATTCGTCTCCCTTCGCCCCTGAGTCTCATCGAGCTGTAGCAACTCTTGTGCCGCCATCCAAACCTCGACTGTACTCGGGCTGATATCCCGCTTTGGTCTTTCTGGGCCTGGATTCTGGATTTCGTCGAGTCCAAATGGTTTATCTGGAGGACCATCGGTCAAGCCATGGAGACAACGGCGTATCCGGGCTTTGACGACGCCAGCATCTTCTGTTCTCCCTGAACTGTCACTCTCGTAACCCATGGTATTCTCCAAGAAGGTGTTTTCTTTTTGTCCATTTGTACCCCCATCCAAATACTGTGCTGTGAGGTCTGTGTCGGCATTTCTCGGGTCGACTCCTACAGCCTCTCGTATCCCTTTGAGTCGTGCTGTGAATCGTTCAAACACTTTGATTCTCCGTTCTGCGCTCTCTGCCCTTTCCCTCCACGTTTGTGCCTCCCTTTTGGCTTCTCGTAGTTGCTGACTCAATGTTCCAACATCTGCATCTCCTTGCACCTCAAGCTGCCTTCTCAAATGAACTGCTTCTTCTGTCTTGAGGTCTAGTTGTCGTTGGAGACTTCGAATCTGCGCATGAAGTGTAGTTGTACTGCCGGGACGTTGAAAAGGAGTTGAAATATTTTGAGGAACTGACGGATCCGTCCCGTACTGCGTATTCGATGCTGATGATGCTGGTCTAATAAGATTAAGGTGTTGAGCGATAGGAGGCTGTTCAGGATAAGGCATCATGGTTCCCAGACTTCGTGGATTCTCTAACGATGCCTCTTTACCCCTGGAGCCTGGGACTGGCTTCCTCTTAGGGACCGTCTGTCGCTGAGCTAACATTTCCGGCTGCTCATGGGAGCTTGACTTTTGTCCCTTGTCAGCTTGTTGAAGCTCAACTGCCCTCATTGCTGCCTCCTCCCTGATTGAGACTCGCAAGTTCTGGTCAAGAGCCTCATCTCTAACAGTGTTTATTGCTGACGGTCGAGAACGCCGGTCCTGGCTTGAAATTGAAACATTCCGTTTGTGTCCCAAGGTCGAAACGGATCTTGTAGACCGGATACTCTTTGTGGGTGATTCTTGTGAAAATTGTAATATGAGATCTTGAGTTTTGCTCGCACTCCTGGGTTTTGTTGGAGATGTCTCAGTTGAATGATCGGTTTCAAACTTGGCAGCCATGGCTCTGACACCTCCTGGATTGTCTGTTGGCGTCAAGTTTGGACGTGTCAATGCTGTTGACTTTCTTTTTGGAACAGAGAACCAGGGAGAGGATGCAGTGCGCTGCTTCTCAGTCTTTGGTGTCTCGGCAGGCAGAGACATAACTCGAGAGTATTGTCGTTCCGGGGTTTCAGTACCAATGCCCTTGGCTTGCTTTTGTGTCTCATCGTATTCAAGACTCTGTGATCCATTAGGCAGCCCCCCCTGTGCACCAGAAGAGACTTTCTATGTCCCAACCTGGCTTTTTGGGGAGGCTAGCCCCATGGAACTGCTGCCTCCTGCAATACTCGCTGGCACCTGCATTGGAGAATAAAATTGTCTTGGTGTTGTCGATGCAGAGTTGGCCTCCTGTAAAGTCTGTGTTCGTGTTTTGTCTCCGCGAATAGTGTAGTCGCTCTCCTCTTCTAGTCTGTCGATTGGGAAGTGCAAAACCTTGGGAGTGTTGGCAAAAGTCGACATCTCCGAGTTCTGATCAACGTTTGTAGAGGCTGAACTCTTGCGTTGGTCCATCGAATCCAACTCTCTGAGTTCCTCGAAATGCGCTTTTAGTGCAGCTTCAAGGGCCTCCTTCTCAGATGAAAATTCCAGGCTGGTTGAACCTGGCCTATCCATGGAGGTATCTGGTGATCTGGCAGGTCTTGTCCATTCGACAGCAAGCGACTGTCGACGTGGCTTTAGGGCTTTTGCCTTTGCAGGATATTTCTTCTTTATGGCACCCTTTCGTTCAATTGAGGGTGTCTCCGTTGCTGAGACTCTCGAAGTATCCTGGCTTGTCGGTTCATCGGGACTGGTTTGTTGAATAGGGGTTGTCTTGGTCCCTCTTTTTGAGGACGTCCGAGGTGGCACATCCTCTTGAGACAGATGGGAACCATCTCGGTTGATCAGTCCTCTGGTCCTTGCAGCCAGGTTAGGTGTTGGAGCGATGTGCGCACTCTCGCCTGGGGTATCCTTCGCCGCCGCATCCTTGCTGTCCTCCAAGTGAACTGCACCTGTCGGCATCTGCGAATTCTGCGGCGTTTGAACATAGTTACTGCCTTCCTCTGCTTGTGCTGGTCTTTGGCTCTTATCCTCGTCGTGAACACTCTCTTCCACAGTTGGGCTTAAGCAGCCAATGTTGGGCCTGGCTGCAAGTCTCTTTGAGGCTGAACTCCCACGACTGCGCGACCGCTGCTTAGATATGCCCAGGGTAGGTGTAGGGGGTTCTGGGCTGTCTTCTCGTGGAATCTGATCTCCCTCGCTTCCTCGCCATTCCCAATCCCAACCTTGTGGTTTCCTGATAACAAAACCATTCTCGTTGGGATCGTCTTGACTTGATCGTGGGTGCGGTCGATTCATGCCAAGCGATTTCATTTGTCGCACCACATCTCTCCAATTGACTATAAGCATTTCTGCGATGGTATTGGCGATGAGAATTTTGTCCATTGTTGGAGGTGCCCCAAGTTCGTTGCCGAGTGTCTTTCTTCCATTCCGATCTTGTCGTGATCTAGGAGATCTCAATGGAAGCACCAGCATCCCTGCCTTTGGGGCGGCTAGCTTCATAGAATATAGCCCAAGCAAGTCGCCTATGAGAAGAGGTCCAAAGACGATGCCGAGTGCATTGTAGCCCATGAGGTCTCCCGTGGGTAGTGATCGGCCTTCTTCATCTTCTCTGGGGGTGATTTCTGCCACTCTTCCAATTAGACTCAAAAGCCCAAAGACGGCGCATATGAGCTCCCTCCGAAATTGAGATTGAACAGTTGCGATAGCCAAGGCGATGAGTCTGGCCCGAACCTTGGTCTGTTTGGTGCGAGGGAACTCTGGGTCACCCTGTAGCTGCGAATGGATTGCGACCAGCGCATCAAAGAGTGCCAAAGAACCGAGTATCCCGCCGGGTATTACCGAAAGGAGGCGCTTGAAAGTCGACGCCACATCATGGACAGAAGCCTGCACATGCATCGGCAGGTTTGCGCATCGTACGGTGTTTGTGATGTCGATATTGTCGGTACAGCAGTAGTAATCGAACAGCGTGTTGACTACTCTGATTGACCCCGGTATACGGAAGATCCCCCGAGTAGTTACATGTTGAGCGATGTGATGCGCAGTAGCTCGAATGCAGGTGGGGAGTATCAAGGCAGAGGGTGTGTGTTCAGGTGGGAGGTAGAGCATGCTCTTGCCACATATTCTGACCATCGACTGCAGATCGAGTATCTTGGGGTCTCGACGATGTATCAAGTTGTGGGCGAGATCGGAGACACTGCGTTTATGGCGAGGTCCTTGTCGTGGTTGTGTATCTGCTGAAGGATGATTGGAAGAGGACCGTAGGATCCGATAAAGCCAGCCTTGCTTGCGAGGACTACCAAGTCCGTTTCCCTGGGCTGTCAGTGATTTCTCAGATACACCATCGACAACCTACAGTATGCCTAGAGTCAAAGTCGTCAATCACCAGTATTCGCACTCCATTCTAAGTCGTCAGCTTGGTCTCTACTTCTTCGAGGCCCTCACCTTTTTTGCCAGACGGTTGTATTCTTGAACAAAGGCGGCTCGATCGCCCAATTCGTCGGTATCGCTTAGGATGTTATGGTCGCCACTACTCGTCCACGTTCTGCTGGTATGTACAGGTCCTTGGTCTGTTATATGCCGTATCGTGGCCTGAAGAGACAAGCTACTCCTGGACGGTAATAGTCGATGAGGACCAGCCTCTGGCGCAGAATAGTGGCCCAGAGGTGGGTGATAATGCTGATCCATCGGCAAAAGCCTCTCGGTAAGTAGATGTGATTAATGCTGAGATCCTGACATTCGGCGGATAAGATATCGTATCAAAAGGCAGTCAAAAAGCAGATGGTGTTTGAACAAAATTCTCACGTGTCACAACAGATTCGTGGATGTCGAAACAGTGGAAACTTCATTGCGAAGTGACGGAAGGATCTGGCCGATCAATTCAAAGTGGAAGGAACGCAGACAAAGTGAATGGGGAAGTTTTCAGTGATGCCAGTGATTGCAAGTGGCAGGCAGAAGTGGCACAAGGACAAAGAAGCACAAAAGTGTTTGTGCACAGAAACTGGATATGAATAGCATCAAAAAAGTAACCAAAGTGGGAAATGGTTGATAAATACTGAAATGGGTAGATAGCACCAATGTCGTCAGAGTGCAGCATCAAGTTTGACCGTCATCCGCATGTCGCATCGAATGAGACCTGACCAATCCCACCCAGATATTCACAGCCACTCGGTTCCCGAAGCCGAAAAGCCTCTCTTGCTGTACTGTAACACTGGCACTACCAAGTCATCATCCTGAGACAGCTGTACTGTATCATGCAGGCCTGTCAACGGTCTATAGCGAAAGATTGTATGCACATGATAACCTTCCATCTTGCCCTTGCGCCTGTCTATGCCTGCCTCCGGCGCCTCTGAGAGCTCCCTTATTCGTAGCGGCATGCAATCATTATAACCTCATCAATACTCAAGCCCAGTTGCTTGTATCCTCCACTCCGTAGAGCAGCACATATTTGAGAATGTCGGACAGCGAAATGATACCCTTGAGCTTGTTATCATCGTCCACTACTATCAGACGATGAACCCTGCTCTTTCGGACCGTATCAAAAATGGAGTCCAGGCGATCGCCTTCACTGCAAGTGTAAATACCAGGGCTCTCGTCGGATCTCTTGCAGAGCGCTTCCCCAACAGAGCCATCCAAGTCATCGTAGGCACCGTTTTTGATGCAGGGAATGACATCAACCGCTTCAAAAACGTTTAGAACTCGTCCGTGAGAATCGATAATCGGGACACAGCTGATGTTATGTTTGACCATCAGGTGAACAACATCAAGCACGGAACTGCCCATCGAAGCAGTAGCGATGCCTGAATATGTACCAAGGCCAATGTCGCGAACCGTTTTCTTCAAGAGGACGGTGTTGTGTTCGTTGTTTACGGCGATAAACTTGAGGATGCGATACTGAGTGATGACTGAAACAACCATTTCCTTGTTGGTCTCGCTATCGACATCGACCAGGGGAATTCGTCTGGCGCGGGTCTTGAGCATGCGTCTGCAAGCTTCGTACAATGGCTTTGAAGGGTGAACCGATACAGTTTCGATGGGTATTGCGCCGATAGCTTTCTCGATGTCTGATATGGTCAGCGATGTCATGCTTGCGCGGAGAAGCGACAACCTCTTAGGCTACTCAATCGGAACTGATCGAGTTTGCTGAACTCGTCAGGGAACTGGCAATAGTATTGAATCACATTGATAAAGTCGGTGCTCGTGAGGATACCGGCGAATCGCGAGGTTTTAGAGTTCCATAGAGGTGCCGATACGATTGCTGTGGCAAGGTTAGCATTAGACTCTGGACGTATCGGGTGACGCACAGTTCTGCGTCAAGATGCTGATGGCTTTCTTGATGCGGAGATCGGTATCGAGGACGATGAGACGGAAGGATAGAGGTAAAACGTCGTAACTGGTGCGGACTTTGAGGAAATCGCGTATGGCATTCTGTCGAGATTAGCTTCTCGTCGGGCTTTGATGCGCGCGTGCCCCACGTCAAGTACGGGCAAACGGATGCGGCAGACAAAAGGCAGATAAACATACCAGACCCTGTAACTGATCTCTGTCCAGAGGACTTAGAGGCTTTGGTTCGGTGGGCGCCATTGGGCTTCGGAGTGAAGTCCTGCGTCGGAGGTAGGATGACGGAGCGACAAATTGAGGGACAAGACCATGACCGGCGGCTGTAGTGGAGGGGCCAGTGGAGGTAGATGCAGCCCGCCGGCGTGGAGTTATCAAAGCCGGTCCAGGTCCAGATCCAGAAACAGCTCCAACTCCTCCAAATGAGGCTTCGGCTGCTGACTCTTGTACTTGTCCCGGGGTGTCTGTGCCTGGAGCTGAAGTTGTGGTCGAAGCTTTTACAGTCGTACCAACGTCAGGTACTGGTCTGGGGGTATTTTCAACGCGGGGCAGCTCTCCGACAGCATCGTCAACTTCAACTGTTGGCGGTTCGGTTAGAGGTTGTGGTTGAGTTTCGCTTTGGGCTTCGATCCATGATTTGACGTTTTCTTTTGTTGGGTCTTCAATTTGAGCTTCCGTCACTTCAATTTGACTTTGAGTTCCTTGAGGTTCGCCTGGTGGATTGATATCTGCTGCTTTTGTTTCTGGATCCCCTCGGGCGGGTTCAAGTTCTGGGTTTCCCTCCATTCCAAGTATATCACTGTTGCACAATACGATTCGAATTGTTAGGCGGTATTTGATGGTTCGAGTCGAGGATCGAAAGTGAGGTTGTCAAGTCCTGATAAATACTGACGTATAGCGCATCACTGAGAAAATCACAGGCGTATGCTAATCGAAAAGAAAGACAGCATCAGCCTAGAGTGTAAAAAAATGTTCCGATGGCGTTGAGGATAATTCCATATCATTAAAGGCGCAAATTAATTTGCGAGGGTATGTGCTGGAGAGTAAAAGGAAAAAGGAGCAAGTATCAGTCACGGCAATCGGTCGGCCGTTTACTCACTCACCTTGGACTTGTAATAAATGATAAGAGAACCACCTCGAAACAGTCTGCCCAACAAAAGTCCAGCAATAATATTACTGTACAGCATACGCTACTCCATACTTCTTAACCTTATGGCCAACATTGGATCTTAACCGGACCCTGGACTACACAGCCCTCAGGGAACAAGAAAACATGAGACCTTGATATCGGGTGTCCAAATAAACTCAGCAAAATTATCCTAAGTCTTAGGCTAAGTTACCTAAGTCTTTTTGTCTTTAGAATCAAGGTCTCGAGTTTTCTTTCCTCCCCTAGACGGCGGAGACGGAGACGATAGAACGTCATGGCGGATCGACGATGAACTTCGGGTCTTGGCAAAGATTGACCGTTTTACAATTCCATCTCCGGTAATTAGGATTGGTCAGATTAATTCAATATAGCCTATCTGATTTGCTTGAGGTGCATTCTATCATGGTTTGAGTATTCCTCTGCTGTCAAAATCCCGCAAGTTGTGACTGAGATATTGAGATAGTGAGATGTTGACAGGTTGAGGGATTGGTGAGACAGTATGTAGGAGGATAAATTGCAAGTCAACACTCGATCTCAGAATCTTTATCCCCATTTGTTGATCAGTTGAGCTTGGAACAGATATCGATGTAGCCAGGATTAGCAACTCGTATGTCTCAGCATGGTCCATTCCAAGCTTTACCGTCGCTTCAAGCCCTCTGCACAGGCATCAAAGCAATAAGGGTCCAGGACAAGTCTGTCTGGTTCACAACAATCCCATTCATCACAGCCAGTCGTTCAAAACACCCAATAGTCTTTGATCCCTGTTCATACGTCAACCGCCATGACCTGCTTTGTGGTGGTGCAGGGTAGTTAGTCGCTGCAGATGTCTTGCAGCCAAAGTTTGTTCAGATTGATACCCAACAATGACACGATAAGCACATGGGCAGCACATTTTGTGTGACATGAGAATTACCATCTTTGGAAAGCAAAAGTCGCCAAAATCGAGTATCGATCAGGTCGCATAAAGTAGACCTCGGATTTGTATCTTGCGTCAAGAAGTAACTCTATCACATGCCACGCGACGGAAGGGCAGTACTGTACGCAGTATCGAAGGCAGCAACGTTCCGTCAATTCGATCAAATAAGCGCTGAATAGATGCTAGTTATGACAATGGATAGATATCCTACTCTTGATATGAAATAAATTTTCATCAAATGATCATTCAATAATCTCAAAATGAGGCGTTGAAATGTCTGGATAAAAGCAATAGGGTCCAAGCTTTTCCACAACACCGCTAGCATAATGAGGCGGTCCACTCCAGCCACTGTAACAGCTGTCTCTGCACCTAACGTGCACTAGACCACCTAAACAATAGCGCACGTCGTCCCTGGCGGACCCTACTTCGGCGGATGACCTCAAGTGAGGTCACCTCCTGCAGGGAACCTCAATACCCCTGTAGATACCTCTTCTGTGGTGTACACATAGTGTACGCCAATGTATCTGGAAGTAGCTTCCCCAATTCATCCGTTCTTGCCTTTAGCTCACGCTTTACTTACCTCAGGCAGCTTAGGTTTGAGCTCTGTAGAAGGTCCTACCCGAGCTGCGGCGCTCACCTTGCTTCTTCCTGGCGCGCGTCTTGATCCCCATTCTTTCCCTCGCCAACCAACTGTGAGGCTAGGATACACTCCCCCTCGGATTCATCTCTCGCCTGGGCAATCGCCAACTAATTTTCCCTTCTACACCGCGATCTTGACACTATCTCGTGCCAGTGATTGGCCTCTGTGGTAGTCAGTCATTTACCTTGCCCGATAGAGGATTGTTTTGTAGTCTTCACCCGACAACCGAGCCCGATAATAATAATTCGAATCTGGATCCCTGTTGTGACGTTGCCGACAAGTGGATGACCTTTCGTCAACAACCGAGCCTTGACCGATACTGCATCAAAATCGAGACCGACTTTCATTCACCGTCGTTCAACATACTTCTTTCATCAAGCCTTTGTGCTATTGTTTGCCATGGGTATCTGCAGCTCCTCGTGCTGCGGAGGTATGCATGCTATTATCCGTCGCCGTATGCATCTGACAGCAATAGGTCGAGCCCGCGATGGCTTGTATGAACCCGTCCTCGCCGATAGCGAACGAGAGGCTGTAGCCGATCTTCTCCAGTATCTCGAAAATGTACATGGTCTTCCATTTTGCTCGGAATGTTACTAATGCTTGACAGCGCGGCGAGACCGACTTCTTCTCTGGCGAACCTCTGCGTGCTCTGAGCACCTTGGTCTTTTCGGAAAACATTGATCTTCAACGAAGTGCTAGTTTGACTTTTGCTGAGATTACTGAACGAGGTACGGCAGAGCTCCGAGTTTCCGACTGGTCTAACAATGTAGATGTCCGAGAGGTTGACCGCGATACCCTTGAACCTATTCTATTCCTTCTCCAGAGCCCCGATATCGAAGTTCAGCGAGCTGCCAGTGCCGCACTCGGAAACCTGGCTGTTGACAGTATGTACATCGGAGCCAACACTCGCAGCCGCTGACTATTGTAGCCGAGAACAAGGTTCTCATTGTGCAACTTGGTGGCCTAACACCTTTAATCCGCCAGATGATGTCCCCCAATGTCGAAGTCCAGTGCAATGCTGTGGGATGTATCACGAACTTGGCTACACATGAGGAGAATAAAGCAAAGATTGCTCGCTCCGGAGCTCTGGGTCCTCTGACAAGATTGGCCAAGTCTCGGGATATGCGGGTTCAGCGGAATGCTACTGGCGCTCTGCTAAACATGACACATTCTGGTATGTTTTGTATGTGGCAATGATAATGACATGCTGACGAGAGTAGACGAGAACCGACAACAACTGGTAAATGCTGGAGCGATTCCCGTGCTTGTTCAGCTTCTTTCTTCTCCCGATGTCGACGTTCAATACTACTGCACCACAGCTCTCAGCAATATCGCTGTCGACGCAAGCAACCGACGAAAGCTGGCTCAAAGCGAACCCAAATTGGTCCAATCTCTTGTCAACCTCATGGACTCGACTTCACCCAAGGTTCAATGCCAAGCTGCCCTGGCTCTCCGCAACCTCGCTTCCGACGAAAAGTATCAGCTCGATATCGTTCGCGCCAATGGACTTCATCCTCTTCTCCGACTCCTGCAATCTTCTTATCTCCCGCTTATCCTTTCTGCCGTCGCCTGTATACGAAACATCTCTATTCATCCTCTGAACGAGTCACCAATTATCGAAACCAACTTCCTCAAGCCGCTCGTCGACCTACTTGGATCTACCGACAATGAAGAGATTCAGTGCCACGCCATCTCGACGCTTCGAAATCTCGCCGCCAGTTCCGATCGAAACAAGGCTCTTGTTCTGGATGCCGGTGCCGTGCAAAAGTGCAAGCAATTGGTTCTTGATGTGCCCATCACTGTTCAGTCCGAGATGACCGCTGCTATCGCCGTTCTGGCCTTGAGTGATGATCTCAAGTCTCATCTCTTGAATCTTGGAGTCTGCGGTGTTCTCATTCCTCTCACCCATTCGCCAAGCATTGAAGTCCAAGGCAACAGTGCTGCTGCCCTAGGCAACCTTTCTTCTAAAGGTGAGTCAACTTCACCGCCATTCAAACACAAGCTAACAAAAGCAGTTGGTGACTACTCAATCTTTGTACAAAACTGGACCGAGCCCCAAGGTGGAATTCACGGATACCTCTGCCGATTCCTACAGTCTGGTGATGCTACCTTCCAGCACATCGCCGTCTGGACCCTTCTCCAGCTCTTCGAGTCCGAGGACAAGACTCTTATTGGCCTCATTGGAAAGGCGGAAGACATCATCGAGCACATTCGAAGCATTGCAAATCGACAAATTGAAGCCGACAATGAATTCGAGGATGAGGATGAGGGTGAAGTTGTCAACCTAGCTCAACGTTGCCTGGAACTCCTGGGACAGAGCATGTCCAAGGCTCACATCGAGGGCTAACTATATTCGCGGACTATTCATCTCAAAAGCGGAAGCGTATGGGGTGTTGGGAGATATGGTGTTTGGCGTCATGTAACATTCTAAGAATGATGTTTGGTTTCAGGGGTGTCTCTTTATACGGATTGCATCGCCTGTCATGGGCTTTCAAGAATTGTTCTTATAACAATGGTGTTTGACGGTGTACGAGAGGGCTACGTGCTGCATTGAAGGACGGTATTCTTTCTCTTTGTTTGATGATTCATGTGGCAGATATCGCTAGATCACTTACTGGGCAGTTGATTTGGGGAGAGCAGATGTAATTAGACGAGAGGTGTAAGTTTCTATACCCAGATAAGAGATGATACATATTTACATTAGACTGCTCGTGATTAGTCTAGCTCTTCAACCTTTTGAAGTCCATTTTTCATCCATTGACGTTCGTTCCATGGTAATATTTTGGCTATTGTAGTACCAGAGATGAGAGCTAGCGGCAAGGGGCCAAAATGTCGTGAATCTCTTGATGCTGGGAGGTTGTCTCCTGAAATCCAGCAATGCCCTTCGGGGATCTGACAAGTTAGCATGGCCAGGGACGAGGAGGGAGTTGGTACCTGTATCATTAACTCTTCTCCTTGCTCTCCTGGGGTTCCCACAGAGACATAGTCCCCTGGCATGCCTATTACACGTTTCACTCCCCACTGGTTGTTGAAGATTGGGATGCGGTAGACG
Source organism: Fusarium mangiferae (assembly GCF_900044065.1). Taxonomy (NCBI): domain Eukaryota; kingdom Fungi; phylum Ascomycota; class Sordariomycetes; order Hypocreales; family Nectriaceae; genus Fusarium; species Fusarium mangiferae. The sequence continues at coordinate 575,121 of NW_024573931.1, forward strand.
ACCAAGTCACCAACAGAAACACCGCGACCATAGCGACGCGTGTGATCACATAGAATCCAGTCACCATCGACTGTGAATGTTGGAAGCATTGAAGGGCCTTGAGCTGGGCTGATGGTATAGCCGTACGTGATTCCAAGGTGCACGAGACAAGCGGCCTTGAGGAAGGATACTGTTGTCCGCACAGGACGGCGGGCGAAATGAAATGAAGCCATCGTGAGTGCCCTGACGGGCTGAGTTGAGTGTGTTACAGCAAATCCATCCAGACGGGAGCTTGGTGCTGAAAGGGCAAAGAGCACCTGATTGGATAAGTTGACAGCACCCCACAGTGACGTTTCTGCCAAAATCAACCGCCCACCATTAAGACGATGGATCAGTCAATGCATTCAAGCCATTGTTGACTGTCTACACTCTTTTACGGCGCGACAGACACTCCTTTAGGGCACCTCGAGAATGAACAGCTTTGCATGCCTTCAAAGCTCCCGTCGAGCCCTCTACAGGGTCTTCGTTCAGCATGAGGGTCTCCTCACACGACAGTTCCAACCTCCGCGAGCCCTGCCCATACAAAACCGCTTCTTCTCCGCGTCGCAATTGAAAGCGCGGAATAAGAAAGCGAAGAAACGCGAAGATGAAACCGAGGTAGATCCGTTCGCTGATGAGGGCCAGGACCGAGGTTTCGATCGACGATACACTACCCAGGAGGAGTTTGAAAAGTCTGGTCGCGATCGCCTGCCCCAAGATTTCGAGATCACGGACCCAAAGATCATGGTTCTCGATAATGGTGTATTCGATGGACCTCTTCTCACCAAAAATGTGATGAGCCGACTGCCCGAGACAGATTCACTTCGCATGGTGACACCCTACATCCCAGGTGATCTAAAGAAGGACAAGCCAACCCAGTATGCTATCTGCAAGATTGTCAACAAGAAGGAAGAATACGAGCGTCAGCGTGAATTAGCCCAACGCCGCCGTTTGTCCAAACAGACCACACCCAAGCTCAAGGAGGTCGAAATGAGCTGGGCCATCAGCGAGCATGACCTCGGGGTCAAGACACAGCAGCTGGTTGGGTTCCTCAGCAAGGGTATGAAGGTGGAGCTCATTCTCGGGTTCAAGAAGAGGGGACAGAAGAAACGAACATCTGAGGATACCACAGAGGAAGTATACGCCAAGGTGAACAAGTTGATCGAGCAACTAGGTTCGAGAGAGTCCAAGCCAAGAGATGGAGAGGTTGGGAAGACGATGAGGATTTACCTCGAGGGAATCACAAAACAGGCCCGTGAGACGCTACAGGTGAAAGAAGAATCACCAGAGGTCGACGCTCAAAAGGATGCGTAACTGTTTGATATAACATCATATTCTGGGTATCTGCCAGTCAAGTCTATAGCCGAATAAAGAAAGTCATCAGTCCGGTTGTCGTATCCCGGATATTGAGCCCATTTTAGACACCAAACTCCAAGTCCAGACCCAAGAACTAGAGGATCTCGTCACCATCCTCGTCCGCGGGTAGAGGTACCGCCGCGGGAGCGGTGACTTCTGTAGATGTCTCGTCTGCAACATCCATATCCTCGTCCATAGCGACCCCACGCCCCTTCACATCGGCATCACTCTCCGCGCTCTCCGCACCCTCAGCCTCCTCAGTAGCCCTGTTAATCTCATCCCAATTCTTACTTCTCTGCTGAATGTTCCTCCCCCGGCCCTTACTCTTCTCAACCTTGTTCTTGGTGCGCTCCACAACAGCAGCAGCCATCTCGAGGCCCTTCTCATGACGTTTTCTAGCCTTGGCAGACATCTTCTCTTTGCGACCGCGCTTGGCCTTCTTGGTGATACCGGCCGAGTGGTGCGCTGCTAGAACGGAGGGCCGCTGGGTAGCATCGCGGGGAGGCTTGACTTCTTTTAGTGACTTGTCGGTGTCGATGTCGATGTCTGTTGCGCGACGAGCGGCGCGGGAGTGGATTGAGGGTGCTGAACATGTCAGATTAGAGCGCAGGGGGGACAGAGGACGTACCCTTCTTTTTCGCCATTTTGTTGGTGTTTGAGTGTGATGTTGAATCTGCAACTTCGGCTTGGTGGGGGATGGAAATTTTGATACCCCACAAAGATAAGCTCACCGAGACTCACCGAGCTCACCGACCACATCAGGATCTAGGTAGAGAGACATCGGCAAAGTGTTGATGACAATGACATGTCAAACATGCTGCCTGTATAAATTGAGGGCCTCTTGAAGTAACTAAACTGCCTGAATGATGAGTATTTACGGGAAATTGTGATCAAGCCATAGAGTAAGTCGGCTGCCGGGTTGAGTACACGCTCTTGCACTTGTACCCTATGAATGTCTCAACTTCCCTCGTGCACCAGCATCATCTCATTCCATCAATCTTTCACCTACAGCCGAACCTACAAGTACTCAAGCTCAATTTACGCGTTCTAATCCTTCAAAAAGACCTGTGGCCGTGAATATGCAAGTGTCTGTCTAGCGTTCGTTACTTGCCAACGTCCCGCCGTCTCCAGCAGACGCATTAGCAATGCTTCCCTTCACGACCTGCTTCGTCGCAGGACTGCAATATCTGATACACCCTTTAAAGCTTGTATGTTGGCTATTGAAATCCATGCGCATCCTAACGCGTCTAGGGAACCATTCAAGAAACCATCAACCCTGATGCTCTGATTCCAATCACGCTCCTCTCAACTGAGGAAATCTTTGGCGATCTCGAAGGAATTCTACAGCTCTTCGATTCAATTGATGATGTGTTTGTTCCTGACTTTGGTTCCATTCTTGTCGAAAAGAGTGGCGACAACAGTAGCCAGGTCCATGTCGACACACGACAGATCTATCACATGGATCAGATCAAGGCTCTAGATGGCTTCTCTGAGTTACCATCTGGTCCCTACTTTCTCTACGGCCCAAACCTTTACCAAGCCTGGCGACTGTACGATGATGAATTTGGAGCTTTCACTTCTGGTGTGATACCCGATGATCTGAACCAACCTGACGAGTATGTCGTGTCTCCAGTGCAAGTCGTAGCTGACCATACAGATTCCAACCCCTGACCTCTTCGTCCGTTTATGGAGACTCAGTTGCAGTTCCTGTGCCATCAAGGCTTTACCATCCTCAACCTTCTGCCAAGAAACCCCTGTCTGGTGTCCGAGTTTCTATAAGCGACACGATATCGTTGAAAAGAACTTATACAAGCTTTTCCAGTCGGGCATGGAAATCTCTCTACAGAAATGCCTCGACTTCTACGGCTAAATATGCACAAAGTCTCATGGACCAAGGAGCCGTCATCGTTGGAAAGACAAAGACATCGCATCTTGGGACAGGTGCTGAATGGGTTGATCAACAAGCTCCTTGGAGTGCAAGAGGTGATGGATATCAAAGGATGAAGGGTGGTTCAGTTGGTGCTGGTGCTGCTTCGGTTGGGTACTCATGGATTGACTACAGCATTGGCGTTGACGGTAAGTCAGGCCATCGCGAGAAGCCAAGACTGACCGCAAATAGATGGTAGAGTCATGTCCGAGGGCGGCATATACTCCTTGAGTCAGCCTGAAAATCTATCAACCGACATAGCTACGGCATCAAAGTGAGAACTATGACCTACCGTTGAGCTACACTGACCACCCTAGGTTCGACAAAACTCGAATCTTTAGTCGAAGCCTCAACGGGCTCCTCGATTTCACCGCAGATCCGAAGACCGGGGCTTCTGAAGCTTCGCCAAGGATAATCGTACCCGACGACTTGTCATCACCCGAAAAGTCGCAGAAAACAGTCATAGCGACTTTCGTGTCAATTTTACAAGATCTGTTGGACACGAAAGCCGAGTACGTCAATGTCGGCAAGATTTGGGAAGAAAGTCCTCCATCTGAAGCTTCTCGAGAAGGAATGCAAGCATACATGAAAAAGGTTAGTCGACTTCATCAAAAAGACGTCACTGACAATTCAGGCACCTTTCCGTTCATGGTGTTATGATTACTACCGTTCCTTTGACACTTTCCGAGATGAATATAAGCAAAAGTTTGACAAAAAGCCGTTTATCGAGGCTACGCCGCAATTCTTCTGGTATGGCCGTCCATCGCGCAGTCATTAAACCAGCTGACCTCCCAGGAACGAATGCAAGTCGGTGACAGAGGAGGAAAACCGTCAAGACACAGAACGTCTTGGGGTATACCGGAAATGGTTCCTTGAGAACATTATGCACAATCCTACCCCCAATGCCAAGGGAGACGCAGTCGTGATCCTTCCATGTGGAAGTTCTCAAGTTGAACATCGGAATGATCCTGTGGCGTATGTACATTTCCCTGTATTGATACCTGGCTGACAGCATATTAGTCCACCAACCATTTACAAAGGCATCGACTCTGCAACACTGGCACCGGTATTGGGGGCTTCTGTATTATCGTTTCCATGTAAGTCGAGTGTATTGGCTTCAGGTAGCTACTAACACAACCAGTCACCCAAGTGCCCTACGAGTCTGACATTTCTGGAGAGACAGAGTATCAGCCAGTCTGCATCTCGGTTCTCGTCCATGGAAATGAAAAGTCGACCATTCAATTGATCAAAAAGGCTCTAGGGACAGGGCATATTCCCACCAAAGTCGACGTTGGACGGTTCACGTTTCCAGTCAAGAAGTCGGATCATGTCAGCAATCAGGTACAAGCTCCCTTGTCGGGTCAGAATATGTCGGACGAGCTGTAGGCCAGAGAAGTCCCCCCAAAGTCACGCCATGCTGCACTTCCACCACCACTCTGACCTGAATGCAAGGCTGTCGGTAAGAGATCTCCCCACATGAAAACATGCAATAAAATTCCCCACGATGTTCTGTGGATACGAGATTGGGGCCCCGGATGATATACCGGTATTTGTGTATCCCGGTACCGGCTTATGCAGGCTCCCGTTTGGACATGTACTGTACCTCCTATGAAGCAAATTGGATACATTCACCTTGACTCGATTCTTGTTAGTGATTTGGTGCAAACAACTCCACATCGAAACATAAACCGGGGCTCATCCGGCTCGGAACCGTCATTTGACAGGGGTTGTCGTCAAGCTCACGGGCCGGAGACTGGGGTATCACTGCCGTGGGGGCTGTCGAACCAGACAGGGCGAGTGGAGGTGAGCGTGCGGCTGAGTGTTATCGATCGCTCCACTTACTGAGACACATTGATCTGATCAGGCACACATATCTGACTACCTAACATTTTGGGCAATCTAGTGTGCTCTCTCTCATACTTTGTTTTATAAGACAGTCGACCATCAAAATGGCGGAACCAACCAATACGCCGGTGCCAGCTTCTACACCGCGAGCTACATCTCCTGCTCCTCAACTCCCCTTCATTTCCCAAGGATCTCTTTCAATACGGTCATCCATGACATCCTCAAAACCGCGGGTCCTTCATATTGGAGACCCTATCAAATACAATCCTGACACATATCTGCGCTTCAGCATTCAGTGTGAGGTCATCAGACCGCCAATTGAAGAGCGGCAGCGACCAGAGTTCATCAAGGCCCTCAAGGAAAAGAGATGGGGCGATTTTGATGCCATATTTCGTCCATTTTGGGGAACCGGAGGCGAAATGGGGAAATGGGACCAAGAGCTGATCAATCTTCTGCCACAGAGTGTCAAGGTATTTGCGAGTGCGGGTGCTGGCTTTGACTGGGCTGATACGAAGCTACTGGGAGAACGAGGTGAGTTGACACACTGCCTGCAGGCATTTGCTAACTGACAAGGAATCATCTACTGCAATTCTGGTCTCGCAGCTGCTGAAGCTGTAGCTGACTTTGCCATCGTTGGCATCATTTCAACATTCCGCGTCCTCCCTTGGTGTATCTCATCCGCCATGTCCGGCAATGAGGAGGCCTTCAAGGAGAACCATCGCGATGCTACAATGCAGTCGTACAATCTTCGCGATCAGGCTCTAGGAATCATTGGGTTTGGCAACATTGGCCAGCAGATTGCTGCTCGTGCCCGACATGGCTTTGGCATGGACATTCACTACTATGATGTGCTTCCCAAGCCTGCTGCTGTCGTTGCTCCTGTACGAGCTACTCACCACGAGACGCTCGAGAGTCTACTTGGTCGATGTGACTGTGTTGTTCTCTGCACACCAGCTGGAGAAGGCACTCTGATCGACTCAAAGACTCTGCCGTCCTTCAAACGTGGATCGCGGTTTGTCAACATTGCACGGGGAAGTCTTGTTGACGAAGATGCACTGGTCGCAGCCCTTCAAGATGGTACACTGTCAAGCGCGGCTCTCGATGTCCACGCAAACGAGCCAAATATACACCCTGAACTGTTGGAGCTTGCCAAACAGGGCCGTGTGTTGGTGACGTGCCATAATGCGGGCGGAACAGTCGACACCCACAAAGGTTTTGAAGAGCTGAGCATGAGAAACATCATGGCTGTTCTCAGTGGTGGAGAGGCCATTACCCCTGTGAACCTAGAGTTTCTCAAGAAGTAGCAGATACAGGTGCAATAGAGGATAGAAGTAGCATAGAATCATGATAACGAATGCGTTGACCAATACATATACCAACTCCGGCTTGACAATACCCAACGCTAATTTACAGATACACTTACTCCTTGGGCTTCTTCCTAATCAGACCAGTGGAAAGTACATTTACAACCTTGGACTCTTCTTTTGGCTTCTTCTTGACGAGGCCATCTGCAAGGACATTAACCTTGTTTTGAGACTCATCAACAGTCGAGTCAGTTCGTTTTCTCTTGACGAGACCCGTGAGATTGTTCACGCCGTTCTCGCGGCCGTGTGCCGTTTGAGTTGGCGTCTCACGTGCACCAGATACAACAACGCCCCAGTGCCCACCGCCTCCGCCTTCACTCAGCCAGCGGCGTGTACTACCAACCGCTTTGTTGAGGGTGGCAAAGTCGAGGTGTAGCAGTAAATCCACAATACGCTTGTAGGTTGCCTCATCGACAATCTTCTCACCGCGTCCTTCGGGGGTCCATGCATAATATGCCGTGGTTGCGGGACGATCAAGCAGATAATTGTGTTTGGCCCGTTTGATCTGGGGCTTTCGAGGGATGATAGGACCCGTTAGCTTCTTCTTCTTCTGCTTCTTCTTCTTCTTTGTCTTGGTGTCTGACTGATTCTTGCTAGGAAAGAGTTTTCGGGGTGTTGTGGTTGGTGTTATCTGAGTGATCCGCTGTGCCTTTGGTGTGGAGGGTGGATTTGTCGATGGAAAAGACTCGTTTGCTGTTGGCTCTGGTTCCTTGTCGTCAAATACCAACCAGATAAATCCCGTCATTCGACCACTGGAGCATTCTTGACGAAAAGCCATCATCTCCCAAAACATGTCGAGCGTCTTGACACTCTTCCAGCTACCCTGCGTCTTCATTGCCTGCGAACTCGCAGCCTCCTCATCAAGCTCATCTCGGAATCGGGATTTGGGATCGTCAGGGAAGTGTGGGATCAGGCATCGCGGGGGCACCCAGTCAAATTCCCGGTAATAATGTGATATTCGTTCAAGCGGGTGCGTAAACTCCCAAGCAGCGTCTGTTCTTCGAGGCGTCATTGCTCGAATCTCGTTTGGTTCCAAACCCGGCACGACGATGTATCCCTTTGAACTCTTCCATGGTGCTTCTACCGACTTTGGTGCCGGCCCGAGAAGGGGATCGAGCACGCGACACCACCATTTGATAAGACCGCGGTCATCGAGGACATGTTTCCCCTTATTGTCGACACTTCCAGGAAATAGGTACTGATCTTGCGCGCGGGCAAATAAATTGACGATGAATTGTATATCCTTTCGTTTTCTCTTCTCAACGAGGAAGCCAACAAACGTGGCGCATATCTCGCGAATAGGACTCGGTGTTCCCTTGGGAAGATTGAGAAGCGTCAGATAGCCCGTCGAATCAGCCTTTGCCACGAACAAAGTAGTCGATCGAGCAGTCGTATAGATAAAGACCTCGAGACCCAGCACTAAAACCTGCTTGCCGTCTGCATCGATTGAAACGGCGAGGAAATGGTTTTCGCAGTACGTCCGCTCTGGTCGTTCGTTTGGCGGTGGGGAGTAGAGAGGGTCGGTCTTAGTAGGGGGTGTTGAAATATGAAGGATCGTAAAGTCGTGGCCTTTTGGGAGTACAGAGGCCAGACGTGATTTTAGGCCGTTGTCTGTCATGATGGTTGCTGATGGAAGTTGAAGCTGGGATTGATTGTTTGGTATAAGTTGGGGTGGTCGCTAGGGCAGCGGTGGGGCGTTGATCTACAGGGGGTTGAACAGGGGTCCAGTGGGGTCTGTGATACCTGCCAGGTCCCGACTGTTGTCCATGGATCTGGGATTATTCAGCCTAGGGACCTCCATCCTAAACGACAAGACTTAGGATACCTTATATCAAGGTCTGATGCTCTCCTGTCCCCTGAGATCAGCTTAGACCTGTCTTACAAGGACTTTCAAGGACTTTAAAGTGATTGTCGTAACTACAGAAACTATCACAATTCGTTCATCAATCGCTTAAACGCTCGCACTCAAATCTTGCACCAACTCTGAAGGCTTCGGATGGTCACTCCTCCAACTGCCAACAGCCATAGCAACATATAAAAGATTCCATCTCGGACCATCAGGAAAACAGACAAATTCAGCAATCATCATCTCGACCAAAGGCTTATACTTGATCAGAACCTCCTCCGACCCTCTCCCCTCCACGAGAGCCTGCAACTCGTCAATCTCAGCTGGTTCCAGATACTTGCGCAGATGGTTCTCAACTTCCCCTGGAGTCTTCCACCATTCGGGCCCCTGTCCTTTCTCGACTAGTTCCTGTTCCATTTTCCGTCGTAGATCAGGCAGCACTGACTTCCATACCATTTCGGTTCCTGCGCGTGGAAGATCGATGAAGCCTTTGTGCTTGTACTCTAGTCGAGCCAGAGCGAGTGAAAGCAGGAATCTTCGGTCGTTCAGGTGCTTTGAGTGGTTGAACAATCGGTCCATGGGGTTTTGGGCTGGGGGTCCAGGTTTACCAATCATGTTGAGCTTGTATGTCTCCCATAGCGACACCGTATTTCTTGTGCAGGCCCAGTACAGCGTTCCTGCAAATGTGTAGAGCCCGTCGCCGAGATATTTGCCTGCATCTGATGGCGCTTCAAATATACGTGCCAATCTGTCCGTGTTAGTCCAGAGTTGCTGCTCTAGACTTAGACGAGGAGGCGCGGTGTTTTGTCCAAGCGATTGGGCATGAATCATGATATCCGACGACAACAGCCCTGAAAGATATGATAACCTCTCAGCTGAAATTGGATCAGTATCTATTGCACCAGAAGTTGTCAAGGCTCGGCTTTCGCTCTCTTCTCCAAGAGTTTCTCTCGCTTCAGCTAACGCCGCCTCGAGTTCCTGGTCCTTTCCGCCACGCTTCAGCGCGACCTTCTCAACTCTTCTCAGAGCATTTCTCAACCTTTGATTCTCATCTTTGAGGGTGTTGAACTTTGAGGCATGTCTTTTGCGATACTCGCGCTGTGCAACTCTGCTGCGCTCCCGCTTTGGCTGTCCATGCATGTTAGGTGGTGTTTTGTAACAAAAGTTTCTGCTTGGTAATTGTGAGATCCACATACATCAGAATTATCTCCATTGCCCGGAGGTGACATTTCAACAGCATGGGGAGTGTGATGACGATGTTGGAGGAATAACGTTGCTGACTTACCAAGGGAGGATTGATAACGTTATGAGGCGTTATGGTGGCTGGTGGGGTAGTCATGTAGCAAGGGTGAGGCGTCAGCGCATGAATAATGAGTAACGCAACTCAACGTTGAACTCACGATGCTCAGCGAAGGATTCACAAGGATGAGAATAGTTAAGATATGTATATAGAGAAGAATAAAGTAGGATATGAGCAATACAATCGCTGTCATTCAAACTCAGTTCATTCACTACTCATTCACTGTTCATTCACTGTTCATTCACTGTTCATTCACCACTCACTCACAAATCTCACCCCCAAATAGTGTCACAAATGGCATCTCCAGTCAAGACCCTCCACAAGACTTCATACCCGTCCATCTCTTCTCTTCGTCCTGAACTCTCCACCAAAGGAAAGAATGCTGTAATCACAGGCGGTGGCTCTGGTATCGGGGCCAGCATTGCCAGGTCATTTGCCAAATCAGGCATCACCAACCTGGCTCTTCTTGGCCGAACAGAAAAGACACTCCTCGAAAACAAAGCCTACATCGAGGGAAAATACCCTGAAACTAGAGTCTGGATTTATACAGTCAACATTGTTGACGCTGACTCTACCCGGTCTGTCCTCGAAGCTTACACCGCTGCAATCAGTGGAAAGATTGATATTCTCATCGCAAACGCTGGGTACATGCCCAAGACCGAGCATGTGACCGTGGCAGATCCTGTCGATTGGTGGCTCACCTTTGAGATCAACATCAAAGGAAACTTTAACCTCTTGCGTGCCTTCGACCCCCTCGCCACCCCCGGAGCCACAGTCATCCACGTATCCACAAGCGCAATGTACACAGAGTTCATGCCCGGGTTCTCAGCCTATCGCGGTTCAAAGCTTGGAGCTTATAAAGTGTTTGAATGGTACGCCAATGAGAACCGTGACAAGGTCGTTATACAGTTTCACCCCGGGCTCATCATGGACACGGCCATCACTCGACCTCTTGTGGATGTCGTCAAGGAATATGGACTTGTTCCGGAGGATGTGTCACTTCCGAGCGACTTTACTGTTTGGGCTGCGAGTGATGAGGCCAAGTTTCTGAGTGGGAGGTTTGTGGAGTGTACGTGGGATGTCGAGGAGCTCAAGGCGGCGAAGGATAAGATTGAGGAGTCATGGGAAAAGTTTACTGTTAGGTTGGTGGACTAAACCCTCCGATATGTCAACCTTTGCTTTAGTGTCACGAGAGCGCAACGGGATCCAATCGACTGCAAGGTTCTATTTTGAATTTAGCTCTCATGAAAATAAGCTCAAGGCACCGGGTCGCCAGATGTGGTAGAGAAGTTCAGGTAGGGACGTATTTCTATCGCTGCTTTTCCGTCCTTTTCACTCATCAATTCAAACAATCTTCATCTACCAGTGACCAAGAGCTCTCGAAATCAACAGAATAACGAAAAATACTATTTCGAATCTATATTGTCTACTCTGTCAAAGAACCATGGCTCCTGTACAAGACGACGCCACAGGCCACTCAACGACCATGCAAACACACCCTCTATTGATCACCATGGACAAGAGTTCTTATGTCAGAAGGTCTCCGCAAGATGACCCCAAGGATCTATATGGATTGTTTCGCGAACTCTCATTGGAGAGAACTATTGATCCAGGCAAGATGCAACGACACATCTTGGACAGCATCTATCGCCTTGTCCACGGCTCCAACAACATCGAAGGCGTCAGTTTCAGCTTCAACACTACAGTCGAGCTTTGCCGCACCATTTTTGAAGGCCCCATCAGTGATCCATTTGACCTCCTAGTTCTCGACGTGGAAATCTATCGAGAGTTGGGCCAGCATCTCAAGGCAGCTCAATATCTCATTTGCCAAACCACCAAGAGCGATCTGTCCGAGGATATCATCAAGGAAGCGCATCGCATCTTGACAAATGAGTTCAATCAGACTAAAGGTACATATGATACCGAGTACAGCGGCAAATACCGCACATCTCCTCTACAAGCAACATCCCATCCCTACATGGACCCCAACAGTATTCACGCTGCGATGGACAAGATGATGGCCAGCTACCGAGATGATATCCGGGCTGCTGGAATAAAAGGAGAAGTTGATCCTGTGGCGCTTGCAGCAAAATACAGTCACATTTTCTTCAGTATTCACCCATTTCATACCGCCAACGGCCAGATGAGTCGTCTTATACTCAACGCCATACTCTTCAAGTGGGCGGGATGTCTCGCTCCTTTTGGTCAAGATGAGGAGGAGTGTGCAGAGTATCTTTCCATTGTTGTTGAAGCGATGGATCTGGAAACCTGTGATGCTGAGAGTTGTCGTGGAGTGACCGATGGCTGTAGAACGAAGCTTTATAAAAAGCTGGCTTCCTATATCTTGAAGCATGCGGCGGCGGGTATGTTGCCGGTTTGCGAGCCTCTGCAATTGGATGGGTGATGCCACCTATTGTCAGTCCTTTTTGTGTATGGGATACCTTTTATAAATTCGAGAAGATTTAGGACAGTTTAGATGGAATGGTTTCCAGGAAAGGGGTCATGGATGTGACTTGGCATGAGCATCAACAAACACATCCCTCCAGTCTCGACCCTCACCATTTACATTTCCGGACCCCTTCAGTTCCAGACACTATCAGAGCTCGCAGACTCATATGTAAGACGCCATCACGCCTTGCTTTCGAACCAATCCACCACTCTGCCTCTGACACTGCCAACACCTGCCTACCACCACGCCAACACTCCAACCATACTTACCACCCCCCCACCATAGCTTTATGTGTCAGAGACGCTGAACCCCTATGACCAGAAGTGGCGGAAGCTCGCTTTGGCCTAACGGTTTAACAAAGCGTGTACGACCGATCTCTCGCCGCTTTCCGGGACAGTTCGTGGGATCGAATCCGGTCTCCATACTGCCTGGAAAGCTTGAGTTGCAGGATGGGAACACCAGCAAGATAGAAAAAGGAAAAGACAAATAAAGATGGAGTGGGATAAGTGGTGACCGGGGCCTGCAACTCCGAGATTGATATTTTTGCATTGCATGCTAATGTCTGACGGTAAAGATTAATGCCAGTAGTGGTTTCTATATGCCTATTGTTGACGCTTCCCTTTATTTCTTTTTCTGTTCTTGTTTCTGTTTCTGTTGTTCTTTTTCTTTTTTCCTTGTTCCTTTTTTCCTTGTTCTTTTTTTCCTCTTTCCTCTCCCTCCTCCTCCCCTCTCTGTCTCTCTTCCTCTTCTTCTTCTTTTTCTTCTTCTTCTTTCTGTTCTTTTTTCTCTATATCTACCTTCTCATCTGTCTGCTTACTATTATCTACCTCTTCATCCTCTTGGTCCTCCTCATACTCTTTGTCCTTATGTGTCTCCTTATTTTCCTGTTCCTTACCCCCTTTTGTCATCTCTGATAATCTAGGTCTCTCTGGATCCTGAAGCCAGGCAGCACAAACTTCCATGGGACTCTCAGCCGTCTTGACATGGTAATCATATCCATGCATATGCCCACGGCACAGGAGCATAGGCTGAGCGACAAAATCGACGGGTTCTCCCTCCCTGTCGCTGCCTTCAATTTCGTCCATAGCTTGTCCCTCAATACCTTCAAGCTCGGGCTCGTAGAGAAAACCACAAGGTTGATGAGTCGTGGGGTGATGAAAGACGATGGAAAAGAAGGTCAGGTTGGCGTCAAAGTAAAACTCTGTAGTGACCACTGCATCTTCAAGAAGTTCTAGCATAATTGGGTGTGTGCCATCACGCTTCTCTGGGAAGTATTGGCCGAGTGCTTTGGAAAGTATTGGGACAACGCAGGCTGGGTCAATCCTTCGATGCTTCTTTGGTGAGTCTTCAAGTGCCATATAGAACTCCATCGTGGTATGTCTCCAGTGCGGAAACTTGTAGGACGCAATCTTGTTATCATATGGGAAGTTATGTTCTATTGGTCACGTTAGTGCTGTGTCACTCCAGGAGCTGGGGGATCTCATTCATCTCATACTTCGTACCTTGTAAGTAGCGCTCCAGGGCTGCCTGAGTCTCCCAGTATGGAGAGGTCCAGATGATATCCTTGCTCTTCTTGGAAAAGAAGTTCTCATCTATGATCTCCCAGATCCATCGCTGAAATACAAGCCGGGGCATACCGTATACATCAAAAAGCTCTTCAACGTTAGGGGCAAAGCTAATGAACTTTTGCTGGACAGACTCGTCGAGGCTGTCCCAGGTGATGCCCCGAAGGTCCATTTCGAGTACAAGAGACACAATACTGCCGGAGAGTCTTTTCCAGTGGCGTACTGCATTGGAGGCGTAGCCATCAAGAGCCAACATCCGATGAAGATATTCTTTGCTCTCGGTAAATTTTCTCACACTTTCCCCAAGTTCTTCTTCTTGCTTCTCAAACCACTGTTCTCCCTCCTCGGCCTTGATATATTTAGTCTTGATACTGACAGGCAACATCGATGTGGACGAGGACATACCCGACGAACAGCTGGATCAATCACTCGAGTCTCTTCCTTTTGGGTAATGTCTTTTGGAGCATCGCTGTCTGGGTGTTCTTCAGGAGCATGTCCTTCTAGAATTCCGCTTTGGCTCCCAGAAGTCTTTCTTCTGTTATCAGTATGGTCTTTGTTTAGGGCTTCGGGGCTTTCGGTGATTCCGCGGGGTGCTTCGTCGGGTTGGTGGAGAGCCTGGATTCGTTTGGATCTCCGTGGAGCGGCCATTTTGAGAGGGATAGATAGCCCGGCACCTTATGGTGAGATATGATGGAACATTCAGTTGTCATGGAATGGCAGTCTCTGGAATTATATACTCATACTTGTCACAATTCTCTGCGCAGCCGAGTACGAATCCGAGTCCAGAGCCCCCCCTCCCCAGCTGCCAGTAGGACAAAGAAACAAGCCAAAGGCCGATGAACAAAGAAGCAGTTTTCCGTGTGTTACAGGCGGCTGAGACAGACATTTTAGTGAGTGGCTGAGCAAACAATGTATCTTATTGACTGTATTGGTTGGATTGCATCGGGAGGGGGTCCAGGGAATAGATCAGACTGGCTTAAACAAGGAGCCCACAGACCATCCACCGAGCCTGACATTGCTATGGCATCCTTCTCCCTAGAATTGCTGAGAGGCAAACTAGAGGTAAAATAATTGGCTTCATAATCAATCGTGTCGAAAGGACAAAGCCACATGTCGATGGGTGCTTGGTTTGATGGGTTGGTTGATGTGTTGATCTCTTCAGTAGTCCAAGCTGTATTGGTACTAGCTATCTTGCACAAACAACTCAGGGCTCTCTTGTTTCCCTGTTAGTTTCGTCCCGTGCCATCTACACTTCTGACTTTCAATTGTCTATGACCTGTTGTGGAGAGACATCTGCAGTATGCCACTGACTCAAAGCATCCTCCCGTTGGCCATATGTCGGACCCCAAGTAGGGCTTCAGCTCCGAGGGGTGTCGTAGACTTAGAGTAGGTCGCCGTTTTGGGCCAGGTCAAGGATACTTACGGACTGTTTTTTATGCCTTGTGCCACGATGGAGGACACCATGACGGAACAATCCTGCACTTTTCCTGTCGACGTGAGCAATCATATTCATCATTAGACAGTAGATACTTGGTCTAGAATGCGATATATCGGATAATGGCAGACACGAATCATAGTGTCTGTGAATGCTGGAGATCTCAGGCCCCTTTGATAGCTCGCGTTTGGTATTGTCCAAGCTGCCCTGTTACCTCGCAAACCAAATACATACCCCCACGATCTCTCCCTCCGATCAAATCTCCATCTTCAGAGCTCATCGTATTCGTCACTCAAATTCATATCACATGGCGTCTTCTGGTATGGCTGCCGAGGAACAACACACTGACCGCCCAACTGTACTTGTCGGCTTGGATTTTGGTACCACGTGAGTTTGATGAGCACCCTCTCCTGAATTATTCACTTCTTTGACGCTTCTCTGGCTTACACATTTACAGATCTTCTTCAATTACCTATGCGTTCCCCGAGGCAGATGGCCAATTCCACCGTGGCCGTTGCCAAACCTATGAATCAAGTCTTTACGGATCCAAAGGAAAGAAAATCCCTACAAGATACCCAAAAGGGATATACAATGGTCCGAGATATGACGGCGAGTGGATAGAATGGTTCAAGCTGTCAATCCCACACAAGGATGACCTGCCCAAGGATGTCCGAGTTTCCGAAAAACTCGACAAATTGACAAAAGAACGCGAGGCGCTGGATGTTAGTGCCATCGATGTCTCCTCCAAGTACCTCGGAGAGCTCTGGAAACAGTTTCACCAGAAGGTAGCCAAGAATACCAACGTCGAGATTACCGTGACGGTTCCAGCCATCTGGCCCCCAGACGCCTGTGAGAGGCTGCTTCGAGCTCTTCGCCCCCGCTCTGCGAATATTCTCGGTCCAACCGTTCGTCTGGCACAGGAGCTTGCCACGGAGGCAGAGGCCGCTGCTATCGCTCTCTTGTCGGATTCGGCTAATACAGGCAACTTGGAGGTAGGGCAAACAAAGCCTCCCACAATTCGTTTAGCTTGAACACCATCTAAAACATCTGCCAGGGTTTGAACTTCAAAGCAAAGGACACAGTCATCATTTGTGACTGCGGCGGAGGAACCACAGTAAGTGACCTGACTGTTCCAACATACGTCTCTCGTCTTGACACTTGTCTCCTCGGCAGGACTTTATCTCCTATCTAGTGAAATCTATAAATCCCCTCAAGGTCAAGGGTATTGTCCCCAGCAAATGTATTTATGCTGGAGCGGCTCTCCTGGATGACGGCTTTATGGAGTTACTCAGGGCGAAGACTCTAGCAGAGCGTCCGTATACAGCACGCAAAAACATCAAGGACAAGGACTACAACAGGTTTGCGCACCGGATCTGGCACGGTAATCTGAAAGAAAAGCACTCGGTCGATATGGAAGACAAGATCTTCGACCTTCCTCTCATGTTCATTGGGAATCAGGTCAATGGGAGCACAATGACATTTACCGCGTAAGTAATATACGGGAGTTCCCTTTCTATTCTTTCGCGTTCCATTCCGGATTGGCCAAAGGCATCAGCTGATGATCACTCAAGAGGCGAAATCAACGGGGTGTTCGACCCCGTCGTGAACAAGATTGTAAACCTGATAGAAACAGAAATGGCGGCGGTCAAGGAACAGACGCAGGAACAGGCAACAGTGAGTGGTCTCCAGGCCGGATAGACGTGAAACTTGCTAATCTTGGGGTTTCCAGCATGTCGTTGTATCTGGGGGGTTTGGCCGTAACTGCTATCTCCGCCACAAGATAGAATGCAAGGTCAAAAGCGTATCTCCCTCGACCCATGTCAACCAGTACGGAGACGACACAGGGATAGTCCTCCCGTTCGCTTCTCGCGCTTTAGACTAACCAGTTTATTTAGATGGACTTCGGTAGCTCGAGGTGCCGTACTGCATGCCATTCAGACAAAGAGCAAGTCAACACCGTCGATTGTGCAGATCGAAGCTCGAGTCTCGGGGGAAAGCTATGGCGTAGGCATTGGCAAGGGCGGACCTATCCATTGGCTTGTCCGCTGGGTCAGTATCTCATTTATGCATGCGCTGGTGAAACCTTTGGCTGACTATCTACTCCCCAGGGCGATGAACTCTCCGCCGAGGGCCCCAACTCAAGGCCTGTTCCTTCAGAGGCAGTGCGTAGTTCTCCAGTCGGCCGCTGTTTTCTGGACTGGTATCGTGTCAAGGGGCCAGGTGCGAAAGCCGAAATTGTACGCCCCCTGTACTATGGGAATTCCGTGGGTGAGCCAGGCGATTTGCACTTCAACTTCGATTGGGACGGTACCAAGATGCACTACGTGCTTTATCAGGGGGACCAGCCACTTACGTTGACTCTCGGGGAAGAATATGATGCTTGACGGGTACTAGGAGGAATGGTCTGAACGCTGTATCGCGAGGTTTAGTGTCATGGAGTTGCTCGACCTGATTCGGTCTTTGGTGGTCAAGTAGCAGGATTGTCCAGGTGGAAGAAGAGGGCATCATGGCTGCCTCCTTTCTAGATACCAGAGCATTTGTAAAGTCTGCAGAAGATCCTATTAGCATCTGGAATCTTCGTAAATACGTGTCCAAGGATGCTGCAACTGTACAACCTGACCCGGAGAGCAAGAAGGCTCATGACGAGAAACAGAGGTGCCAGAATATCTTATCTAGAGTTAGTTGCCTATCTAGGTAGGTAGTCAGCTAAATCTATAGGTACTTGAGTTGTATGAAATTTCCCAAGTTCTTTTTGTCACTCCCGTCACGATAATCTCTGAGATCCCCTGTCTGGTTATTAATTGGCATCTTCAGTGTGGCGCTAACCTATCAAGCCACACTATTATCCAAATGCACAGCTCCATCTTAGCCTCGTCAAGCTTCACATTCACGCAACTCCATAAGTATACCTTACACCTTCTCCGACACAGTCCCAACTCACTTCACTGCCCTCTGTATCGCCTCACCCAAGCCAGCGCCTCCTTGCGCATCTCGCAGCGCCATGGCTACCGATACCCCAAAACTGCTCTGGAATCCTGATAACGTCAAGGATGTCGCAGAGTCGGTCGGCATCAGCTCTCTCA
Organism: Fusarium mangiferae; assembly: GCF_900044065.1. Taxonomy (NCBI): domain Eukaryota; kingdom Fungi; phylum Ascomycota; class Sordariomycetes; order Hypocreales; family Nectriaceae; genus Fusarium; species Fusarium mangiferae. Next base: position 593,309 of record NW_024573931.1, read on the forward strand.
ACGAAGAAGCGCTCAAGTGCCTGGCACAGGACGTCGAATACCGAATCGGCCAGGTGATCGTGGAGTCTCTGCGCTTCATGCGCGCCGCCCGCAGAACAACCCTCACCGTCAACGACATCTCCCTCGCGCTCAGGGCGCTCGACGTAGAGCCCCTCTACGGCTACGATTCTACGCGTCCGCTACGATACGGCGAGGCCAGTCTCGGACCTGGCCAGCCGCTGTTCTACATTGAGGATGAGGAGGTCGATTTTGAAAAGCTCATCAATGCGCCTCTGCCTAAGGTGCCGCGCGACATGGGCTTTACAGGTACGGTTTCTGGTTGACACACGATTCCATGCTAACGTCTTCAGCGCACTGGCTCGCCATCGAAGGTGTCCAGCCTTCCATCCCTCAGAACCCCACGACTTCCGAATCTCGATCGCAGGAACTCCTCCCCAAGGGGCCTGGTGCGAACCCTGCCTTGTCCGCCTTGGCAGGCAATGACAATGTCTCCATGAAACCATCTGTTAAGCACATTGTGAGCAAGGAGCTCATACTCTACTTTGACAAAATCCAGGCTGCTGTTCTCGACGACAATCCTGACGAAGAAGTGGTACGCCTACGGCAAGCCGCTCTCGGTTCCGTGAGAGACGACCCTGGTCTGCACCAGCTCATCCCATACTTCATCACCTTCATCATGGACCGAGTAACACACCACCTCGATGACACCTTTACTCTTAAGCAGATGATGGAGTTGACGAATGCTCTCATTGAGAACAAGAGCCTTTTCCTGGATCCCTACGCCAGTCCCCTGTCGGCGCCCGCTCTCACTTGTCTGATGGCGAGAAAATTGGGCACTGACGAAGGCACGGATGCTCTCAAGGAGCAGTATGACCTCCGACAGCTGGCTGCATCTCTGGTTGGACGAATTGCGCGCAAATATTCTGCTTCCAACACACTCCTACGACCCAAGTTGACGAGGACATGCCTCAAATACTTTCTCGACCCTACCAAACCCCCTGCGGTTCTCTACGGTGCCATCCACGGCCTTTTGGAAGCAGGAGGTCCAGAGGCAATCCGCGTGCTGGTGCTACGTAACTTGCAGACTTTTGACTCGGGGATCCTTCAGCCTCTGAAGGAAAAGGCAGAGGGTACAATGGACTACGAGATGCTGGTTCAGGGCATAGTACAAGCTGTGGCTTCGCTGGCAGATCATGTCGATTCAGACACCAACGGAGTCAATGGTGCTGCAAACGTCGAGACAGAGATATCCGAACTCAAGGACTTTATCGGACCCATCATTGGGGGAAAGATTGCATCTGCGGGTAATCGGAGACTGATCAGGACAATACTGGATGCTCGATTCTTGGATTAGAGAGTTGACACGTAATTTTCACGACAGGCGAATGGCGTTTGGTTGCGAATACCTCACGAGGTGTTGGTTAGAACAGGCTCAAGCATTTAAAGGCGCTTGTGTACAGATAATAAAATTGTTTGCTCAAAGTCAGGAATGCCCTCAGGCTAATACTCGTACACGAGTTTCTCATCCTTGCCGTACTCCTTCCCTTATCCATTGTATCATCCACTGCGAACCATGCCATCTAGGCCCTTCCGTCTTCTTCAATTTTGGTGTTCTATAGGAAAGCAACCAGGCCAATAGCTCCGAGGAAACTGGCAGCCCAGATGTACTTGTCGGCCTGGATAATAGTCGTCTTGGCGAAACCCTTGCCAGCGTCGTACAGGAGGTGCTTGAAGCCGCTGATGGCGTGGTAGACGAAGGGGAAGCCCAGCGTGAACTTGATACCGCCCTTGACAGCGAGGGGCAGACCAGCAGCGAAGCTGGCGATGCTTGCGCTCTCGAGGTGAAGTCCGACAAGAGGGGCGGCGAGGTAGGCGAGAGAGAAACCGTACATGGTCGCGGAGAGGGTGCAGCCGGTGATTCGGTTCCAGGCGGAGCTACCGAACCATGTCTGCTCGATCTTGTAGATGGCCAGATGGGGAGAGACGGGACGGTTGAGGCGCTGGTTGACGAGGATCTGGTGGCCGTCTTGCTGGGAGACTTTGGTAGAACCGACAGCGCTGCGAATGTCAGATGTGTGAGACTCAATTGATGCTGGGGACGTACCGTAGGGGGGAAGTGGTAGAGATTCCAGCAGCGAGAGCAGCCTTGGGAATGTTCTGGGCGAAGAAGGGCTTGGTCGCGCCTATAGAGCTGTTAGATTCGGAATATCGAGGCTCACGTTGCGAAAGTACCTTGACGAAGGGCGGCGACGCCAACACGTTGAGCGAGCATCGTGGCGGATTATGAGTATCTATCGATTTCGAAGAGAAAGGGTTCAGCCAAGGTCCGGTCAACGAGATCGTCAGCGTCGATGCTTCAAGGGCGAGATCCGTACAGTATCTGGGTATCAATGATGATGGCTTCCTATTCTCGAGATATCGGAACGGGCCTCCTCGGCTTCTCGGTCCAATCAGCCAATGGGATGATGTCAATTCCTCATCTCGGAACGCACGTGACCCACGCTCACGTGCATAGCTCGACTGACTAAGCAGGATCGTGAGTTATGTTAACGCGTTTTTTTTTTGTCGCGACTGGATTTTCCTTTCTTCTCCAGATAGACAAGAACGTTCGCCGCACGCTGTCTAGTGTAGAGAGTGGACAGCATTGTAGGCAGGGTCTTTGGACTCGAGAACAGTTCTTAGAAGAATATTGGGAAATTGGATCCGTCGTTAATCTCGACACCTAGTTTTCCCGTCTAGGTGTCGTTTCATTTTTGAGATCTACATTCTGATGCATATGTGCTTGTGATATTGACGCTCGAAGGTGTGTTAGAGTGTGCCCGTGATTATACTGCTTGTCGGTGACTGCGGTTGACGACTTGAGGTGCTCAACGTGAATGTCAATCGATTATGGCTATATGTACTGCTGAACACTGGACAATGACGGCGCTACATCTGAATATGCAAAGCCTGTCTTTGATGCCGTGTTCAAGGTATAAAGACATAAACCACAGCAATGTCATGGGAGTTGGGGTTTGTGTAACTGAACTGCGCAAGGACTCGCCATTCTGTTAGATAATTGCCGTCCTTGAAGAAGCATGCTCTCGAGTTCATCATAGCTCAGTTCATGTTGAAGCCAGAACAAAGAAAACGAAACTGACGTCAGGCTATGAAGAGACTGGGTGTTCCCGCTCACAATGCGATGACAATGCTCTGTTCTTGTAATGCTTGCAAATCGCCATGTTCACTGCTGTCACCTCACATGCCTTTAAACCCCTATATAACTTCATTCTCTTCTGACCCACCCCAACCCATCTGCCAAGTTCACAAACCAGATACTCACCAACAGGTATGTTCCTTTCCATCACAATCAAAATGGCTTCCCCTAGTACTCTCATGACCGTCACCTCTCCCACTGCCACTGCCACGGCCACACTCGATGCCCTGACACAGCACTACCACGGCAAGCCCAACCACTCCGACAAGATAGTCATCATTGGCTTGACAGTCGGCATGGTGGCTCTGTTTCTGCTATTCATTGCTCCGTGCTGTTGCATGCAGTATCTGGCTCATCGGCAGCAGAGGAGGGAGCAGAAAGCAAACGCCTGTATACGTGCTATATCAGCGGCGAGACGTAATACTGCGCGCGGGAATGGGCCAGCTACGGCACAGGTTTAGGTAAGTTATGGTGAGTGCTGGTTCATATTCAGGTAGGTTAGATAAAAGAGAAATTGACGTTGTTTGGGAATGGTTGTGAGTATGTGGCTGCCAGTGCCAGTGCCAGATATAGATGACATGTTTGCAGACGCGGGCATACATTGTTCAGCTTCGAACAACTACATGATCTTGTTTTGACCAAGTTCATTATGTCCTTCACTTGTCATTTGCTGCTCATGAACATATGAATATACAAAACATATTCACCTAATACATCGATCCGTTATAGTGTTTGCTCAGTAGTAGTGCATGTCACTATTTCGTATCCTTTAAACTTCCAACCATCCATTTGTGAACACTTTCGAGTCACCCAAGTGGCAGCCAAGAATCCTCCGTATACGCTTGCTAACAAAGTCAAGTCCTCTTGGTAAGCCATCCCCCTATCTCGCATCACCACTAACATCTCAGTCAACCGCAACAATGACAAACACCATCCACCGCCGCATGAGCGACACCAGTGTAGTCATCGCCATAGCCGTCAGCTGCGCCGCCATCGTTGTCATCTTCTTTGCAGCAATTTGTTTTTGCCACTGGCGCTCTCGTCCCAAATCACCTACTGGTACCCGCAGCCGCGACCACGACGATTCGGATGCCAACTCTGACGTCGAAATGGGCGCCATACCTGATGATGCTTTGAACCATCCTCTTGTGCGGGAGAGCAATGGTGCGGGACATGTTTATCCGGTTTTTGAAGCAACTCGTGAGCGTCATGCTCATGCTCAGAACTGAGGGTGTCTGAGGCGGTGTTGCAATGATGGACGGACGGATGATCACGGACTAGCTATGAGGGGAAAGGAATGGTTTGCCAGATATTGGAACAATAACAAGGCCCCAAATGTTGTGGTTCATAACTTGTAACTGTCAACAAAATATATTGATACATTGCTCCCTGGTATCCGTCCCTACCAACGCCGCTCTATAAATCCAACATGCACCCTACTCCGTGGAGATTCCCAGCTCATTATCATACCAGCACCAAACTTTTCATAAGTACAATCTCATAACCCTAACCCATGTTGCCCATTGGGAAATTGCCGAATAACGAAACAGGCATCTGACTCTGCTGCTGCTGTGGCGGTTGGTTCATGTTCCCCCATAAATCCCAGTTCAGCGTCGACACATCCAGATAGTTACCCAAAAATGGATCAAGATCGGTCATTTGTTGTGAGTTTTGCGGAGGATGGGCGACAGGTTGTTGTGGCGAAGGTTCTGAGGTTCTGTTCTCGCTCTTGACGACGTCTCGTAGGCGATAGATAAAGTTTGGTGTCTCAAGGGGCTGGCCAGCTGCTCTGAAGGCTTGTTCTCGGTTCTTCCAAGCTTTTAAGACGGTTTGGGCTTGGATGTAGTATGTCTTTTGGGAAATGTCGAGGAGTTCGGTGTGGTAGTGGTAAATCTTCTGAACCATGTTCCATGCGCGGTCGGCGAGAGACCCAGTCGGCCGTTGGCAGAGCTGCTTGGTCATGACTGTAAAGATATCAATCTGGAAATGAAACTTGAGGAACCAGAGGAAACCAGTTTGGTCCATCACGCCGTAAGCATCAGTGCTGTGCTCATTGTTCATCAACACAATCTTGAAGAGGTTATCCTTCTTGTCGAGAATTTCTGTTCCCCATTCCGGTTGCTCCTTCATGGGGACTAGTATCTCCCTCATCTTGCTGCAGATCATCGGACGAATGCTGAGGGCGGCGATGTGTACGTTTCCAGCCGTTGGATCAATGTAACGAGCTTCGACCTCCAGCAGATTCTGCTCCAAATTGTCCACCAAATCTCGGTACTGTTGGATGCTCGGTAGAATGGCAGGATCCTGGCCTTCAAAGTCGTGTCCCATGACGGCAGCTTCTAATCCGGGGGTTCCGTGGAGTGATTCGGCGTTGACGAGAAACTTGGCGATCTGGTAGCCGATTAGACAGAAGGCCATTTCAGTTGGACCCTCGCGGGGTAGAACGGGCTCGATTGATCCTGGGAAAAGGTCGGCGTCGTTTACGTTTTGCGGCATCTTGGTGTCCCAGCTGCTTGGGAGAAGCGAGTGGCTCAAGCCGGAAACTAGAGCGTTCTTGGCATCTTGGAGGATGATCTGCCACCACATACGTCGTCGCATTTCGGTCTCAAAGGCATTTAGTCCCAGGTAGTCGCCGTCACGGTGGTAGCCCATCTTTTGCGCGATACGCACGACCATTCCACTGAGAATCCAGGCCGCATGTCGATCATATCGGTTCTGGAGAGATAACTGGAATCGTCAGCAATAGTTACACAGGGGCATTGTTGTCTTACCAAGTATAGCAGCAATGCCTGCAGAGCCACCATGTCGTAGTTTTTGAGAAAGTTAAACTTTGTGAGTGCCACTTTGGTTCCAATGGTGTACCGTCGGAGAGCTTCATCCCGAGATGTTCCCAGCATCTGAAGACATTCAGCCTCGGTAAGGGATACTGTGGCCATGGTGAATATGGCGAACAAGAGAGCCTGGTAGTTGAGTGGGATCTTGTTGATATCGGTAGCCATCTCCAAGGCGAATGGTTGCACTGATGGCACGTGGATGATCTTTGTCAGAGGATTGACGCGATCGACAAATAACTGCCAGAGTCTAAAGATGTGAACAGGCTCGGGCTGGAGTTCCTCGCATGATCTGGTAGCTGTATCGGCTGGTATCAGAAGATCGATATTATAATCAGGGCTCAAATCTTCAGAGCCCATGACACTGGCTTCTTCTGGATCATCGGTGTCGACAATTTCTCTCATCGCTTGGAGCTTGAATGGCATTAGTGCATGTTAGCAGGTCAAGTCAGTAGACTCACCTCATCGTGGATATTCGCCCAGAGATAGCTGTCCATGAATCGCACCCCGCCTTCTTCCTTGACCATCTTGCCAGTCGGTTTCCACTTGGACTGGCCATCGATGTTGGTGGGTGTAGCAGGATACGTATCTGCGGTCCCATTTGTAGCAGGCGAATGACCAACAGCAGAAGGAGACGGCACAGAACCATCGGCGTATTGCTTTAGGAGCTGCTCACATCGTGCAAGTCTTTCCTGAAGGTCCTGATTGGGTCTCCGGCGCTTCCTTGCGGGAGCGGGAGTGCTTGGAGTACAAGTGACATTTGCCTATAGCCGCATTAATGACTAAAGCTGATAAGAGATTGTGGCTGTAGATGCTCACCTTGATACAATTTGAACAGGGCGTGTTACGATCGCATTTGATCTTGCGATGCTGACACAAGACGCAGGCCAAGACACGAGGGTTCTTGTGCGATACAGAGCCCGGCCCGTGAGTGATATTGTTTGACATGACCGCAGAATTGAGCAGAACCTCACATAACAGTCATAGAGTCTCGTCTCGTCGTTGAGAGTTGAAGGTTGAGTAAAATATCCTATGACGCCAGCGTGAGCTCCACCTCAAGACTGTACCGTACAGCACAGTACAGTACGTACAGCTCAGGCGGGCGGGTAGCTGGGGTTCTTCAGAAGCCCGCTTCCGTCCGTTTCACTGGGGTCAGGTGAGTGAGGGGGAGGGGCAGCAGAACAGAAACGCAAACGGAACAAAGGCTCTGTCAGGACTGAAAGAGGAGGAAAAGAAGAAAAAGTGACGAATGTGAAATGGATATGATCGATCAGACACTCTAGAACTCCTGGTGTAGAAAAACGATAAGCAGGGCAGCTGACGATACCGTAAGATGCCGAGTCTACCGGTATAATGTAGAGCCGGTTTGGCTGGCTGAGGTGGTGCTTTGCTTGTCTTGACTCTTCTGGGAGGTAGCCCAGGGGCTGGCCTATGGTTTTTTCGTCTGTGATTGTTCGGTGGTTGTAGAAGATTGTGCTGCCTCTGCATAAAAGGTGGTATGAAAGGACTGAATAATTAAACGCGCATACCGGAATCCGCGTATTCCGTTTATTCAATCACATCAGTTGACGTAGGTTTCAGGGACGTACGGAGTAGATATAAGAAAATAAATATAAATAAAATACCCCTTTGTTTAGGGCTGTATTGGTTCAGGCAGATACTTTGTTGCCTTAATAATTCTCCATACCGTAAATAGACGGTAAACCTGGCGCAGAGATCCAAAGGGCAAGGTTGATATAAAGCTGCCTGACAGGAAAATCGCTGATGCATTCCTTTGAGTTTCACATGGTCGATATGCTAAAATCGAATCTTCTAGCTGAAACTGACCAATGAGGACCCCCTAGACCCGAACTCGAGCCATCGCTGGATAACTTAGCGGCGGACTTTTGTCATCCAAGTCCGCCGCAACGGACCAAAGCACCAGCCCTGCCCGATGACTCAATCTGAACAGTTACCGTATGCAGACTGACGGACATTAAATACTTAAAACCTTGATCCGATACTATCCCAAAGGGTCTGTAGTTTGGCACCCTACGTCAGACCTTTAATACTGTACACAACCGTCTAAAACTCTTGATCAGATATTTTCGTACCTAAACTTCGGATGCTCCGGAAGGTTAAGCCACTTAAACTAGGTAGGTAGACCACCTAGCCTCTCAAACCCAAACGCTCAGTAACGCTCAGTTCACTACCTATAAGCTCTTCTCCGCAGTCTTTCCGTGATTCTCTGTGTTGCTCACTCGTCGGGTTGTGGCAACAGCCCGGTCCCATATGGTTTTCGTATCCTTGCCTATGTTTCGCGTTCTGATGATATGCCCCCACGGACGTAATATCACCGAGTGTCCGGTGAACCTATCAGGCTCTGAAGAGTGGTAATTCATCAAAACTGACTTCTATCATGATCTGCCGCATTAGAGGTCTTGTGCCTGGTTCGGGTGGGCGGGTTATTATCGTCCTTTCATCCTAGGCCAGCTGACCATTATGCAAACTGGCATGATCCTTGATTAAGCAAGGACGTCGCATAGATCGTCTGCGTATAGTGAATTCAATGCCAACTCATCATAATCACGGTAAGCCCTATGAAACAGTTCAACGGCAGTTGTCCACTTGACGTCTTCGGAGTCCGGTCAGAACTTCACGGTCACTCGATTTGTAAGGCAGACCTGATGGTTCACACGGCATGTCAAATAGCCTGTCGAAGCACAGAATACCTCTGTTATTCGTTTAGACGGGTCAACGGCCAGCATCCGAGTCGATCCGATGACGGCATCTGGTGTCGGTATCTTGTTTCAAGAGCGATGACCTTGACAGCCAGCTTTACTCGTCACTATAATTCTCATATCATAGTCGTAAGTGACGTGATTGTATACCAGCTCCATGGAACGGACTCGGGTTGCGGCATGGCAGGTTTGACTGTTTGTATTGATCACTCTGAAAACATGGACCCCAGCTCTGGCCCAGACTCTCCTTCGTCTTTGTCCTCGGGCACTTTTTCCACTGGTACCAAAGACGTTCTAGCTTTCTTGCGGATAACCCGTCGATGAGTTGAACTCTTCAAGTGCTGTTTCCATGCTTCCTCTGTCATTAATACCGTGTGGCAGACTTCGCATGTACGTTTGCATGGGATTGCTTTTGGTGGTGGGTTGCCAACTTGTGTGAGGACCTCATTAGCAATTGACGAGATCTCAGTCGGTAATGGACGTTCTTCTCCTTTGAGGAACTGCTCTGTCAGCGCTACAGCCGGCTCAACGACGTTCTGACCATATGCAGAGACATCCGTACTATCCAGAAGATACATGTTGTTCATAGCTTCTGGGCCAATCTCGCGTATCCGCGGAATCTGCTTCAGTCTGATCCAGCGAGTCTGATAGACAGCATATCGTCTCGTTGCCGACTTCATCTCTTCAAGTCCTGCGCTCTTCAATTTCTCAATCTCTGCAGCCTCTCGTCCCTCGTCAACAGCAGACAAGTATGGCTCGAATTGCTTATATCCAATTGACTGCCATATCCCCTTTGTCATGTCGAGTCGTTGGCCTTCTTCTTCCTTTTTATGCTTGAATTCGTAAAGTTCTCGGACTTCATCCATGAGTCCACTCGTCTGCATCTTATCGACTCGCTTATCGAGACGATCTCGCAGGACATCTCGTTCCGAGTAGACCCAGAATAGCAGATTCTCCCAGGGCTCCTTGTTGGCGTCTTGCTGTGCTGCTTCTTTTCGTGCTTGTTGCTCGGCATAGTATTCGGATGCTCTTTTGCCGCTCCGAAGGTAAATCTCCAGGGATCGCTGGATCTTGCGACGATCCTTGGGGTGCCATCGATCGGCCATGACAGGGTCAACCTTTCGTAGCTCATGGAGCATAACTTCGCCTGACTCTTGGAGAATTGGGAACGACTTGGACATATCCAGGTCTATGTCATCCAGAATAACCTCTTTGAAGAGTATAGGGTCGACATAATACTGTGAGCCACCGACGAGGATGGGCAATCGTCCTCGGTCACGAATCTCTCGTATTGTCCGAGAGGCTTCCCTCTTGAAATCATCAACATCCCATGGTTGCTCATCCAAAGAAATATGTCCAAGAAGATGATGAGGAATACCACGCTGTTCTTCAGCGGTGATTTTATTGGTGATGATTGGCAGTCCATTATACAGCTGCATGGCATCGGCATTGATAATTTCACCATTCAACCGAGTTGCAAGTTCAACTGCCAACTATATCCGTCAGAGCCATTCTATCATGGGTGAAGCCGCACTTACATCTGACTTGCCCGTGCCTGTTGATCCTAGCACAACCACCAGGGGTTCTGCTGGAGGTTTTCTAGACATTGTGGTAACATTTCGCCTGAGAAGAGGACCCAGGCGACGAAGCATCTAATATAATAAAGCCATAAATATTGATACCGACACTTGCTCTCGTCGGTTTTCCCGTGAATGAACAATATTGAGTCAAATCCTCAAATGTTCCAGAACAGGCAAAGCGGAGTCATTTGACGGAAAAATTACGGCGGGGTTCAAAGCTTAGCTTCAATTGGTCTCAGAGGCTGAAACCCCTTTGTTCACAGCTAGCGAGCTCCCTATAGGCTAACTGTAGGCACATTTTACCTGGAGAAGCTCAGGGAATGGAACCTTAGCTGGAGCTCCCATCTCGAGTCCCCCCTGGAGGTCACGTGCCTCTCCACTCCCAATATTGGACACATCTACAATTTGGGCTCATTGAAGCCAGATCGCCAACCTCCGCCCCCCCAGCTCTCCTTTAATTATTCTCCCATCGACCCTTCAAATCGCCTGGGCTCTTCAAGCTCAGCATCTTCCTTTTCTTTCCTTCTTTCTTCCCCTCATTGGATGAAATAGTCCAATTCTTGTCCTGTCCCTTTAGTATCGTTGCCCACCATGAGTTCCCGTAAGTTGTTCTCCTTGTCTGGAGCTGAAAGCTCAAAACATTTGAGCTCGCGCGACATCACGAAATGGCGCGCAATTGCCAATTGGTATCGCGATCATCAGACAAGAAGCTAACAGTGGCTGCGCTCGATAGTACGATTCCTCGATCTGGTCAAGCCGTTCGTGCCGTTCCTCCCAGAGGTTCAGCAGCCGGAGACCAAGATCCCCTTCAACCAGAAGCTCATGTGGACGGCCCTCACCCTCCTCATCTTCCTGGTCATGAGCCAGATGCCTCTCTACGGTATCGTCTCCTCCGACAACTCGGATCCTCTATACTGGCTGCGAATGGTCATCGCGAGTAACCGTGGTACACTGATGGAATTGGGTATCACCCCCATCATCTCCTCTGGCATGGTTTTCCAGCTCCTTGCTGGCACCCACATGATCGACGTCAACCTTGACCTCAAGTCCGACCGCGAGCTCTACCAGACCGCCCAGAAGCTCCTGGCCTTCATCCTCTCCGCCGGTACTGCTACTGTCTACGTCTTCTCCGGTCTCTATGGACCTCCCTCCGACCTTGGTGCTGGTATTGTCTTCCTCCTGATCCTCCAGCTCGTTGTTGCCGGTATGATTGTCATCCTCCTCGACGAGCTCCTCCAGAAGGGCTACGGTCTTGGCAGCGGTATCTCTCTGTTCATCGCCACCAACATCTGCGAGTCCATCATGTGGAAGGCTTTCTCTCCCACCACCATCAACACTGGCCGTGGTCCCGAGTTTGAGGGTGCCGTCATTGCCCTCTTCCACCTCCTCATGACCTGGCCCAACAAGCAGCGAGCTCTCCAGGAGGCTTTCTACCGCCAGAACCTCCCCAACATCATGAACCTCCTTGCCACCATTGCCGTCTTCGCCGCTGTCATCTACCTCCAGGGTTTCCGCGTCGAGATCCCTGTCAAGTCTTCTCGCCAGCGTGGTGCTCGTGGATCTTACCCCGTCCGCCTGTTCTACACCTCCAACATGCCCATCATGCTGCAGTCCGCTCTTTCTTCCAACGTCTTCCTTATCAGCCAGATGCTCTATTCCCGCTTCTCTGAGAACCTCCTTGTCCGTCTCTTCGGTGTCTGGGAGGCCAAGGATGGTTCTTCTCAGCTCCACGCTACCTCTGGTCTCGTCTACTACATGTCTCCTCCCCAGAACATGAAGGAGGCTCTTCTCGACCCTATCCACATGAGCGCCTACATCGTCTACATGCTCGGTGCTTGTGCTCTCTTCTCCAAGACATGGATCGAGGTTTCTGGCTCCAGCCCTCGTGATGTTGCCAAGCAGCTCAAGGATCAGGGTCTCGTCATGGCTGGTCACCGTGATCAGTCCATGTACAAGGAGCTCAAGCGCATCATTCCTACTGCCGCCGCCTTTGGTGGTGCCTGCATTGGTGCGCTCTCCGTCACCAGTGACCTTTTGGGCGCTCTTGGTTCCGGTACCGGTACTCTCCTTGCTGTCACGTAAGTTTCTCGTCTTCGATTCTTAGGCACAACACTAACACATCCCAGTATCATCTACGGTTACTTCGAAATCGCCGCCAAGGAGGGTGACATGGCCGGTATGAAGGGCATGATTATGGGCTAAACAGCCATCGAAATAAGGCACGATTGATTCAGCCTTATGTTGTGGCCCGCTAAGACGGGCGTTTGTGTATCAACAGTAAAGAGGAAGAAAAGATAAAATAGTCAACATGTTTTTGTTTCTTTTTGCTCAACAAGCCGGAGGAGTCGGGGCAGTGATGTCATCTTGGCTGGGAAGGAACTGGGACGGTCATTAAAGGCTGTCGTGTCAATATTAACAAAAATAGCTCAAGAGCTGTCATGACGGGTTGGTTGGAGAGGGACGCCATGTCTGAAAGCCACGTGTGTGGTGCGGATGAGCTCCGTTGTAACTCAAGAACGATCTATGAATGACATATATTTAATGCCAATTGTGCAACGTCCGATTTCGCTTGACTGTCTGCAGGGTAGTTTACCTAGGAATGAATAAGATATGACTGTAACCCTACTGTGCACCGCTATAGCTACACAACCAAAGAGTAAACAGTATCTACATAGTACACCAGAGTCTGGTTCACAGAGTGTCTCAGCACTGCAGGTCTCACCGGTCCTGCAGAAGTGAGGCCCTCGCATCACGGTCCAACAGGAACACACCCAGTTCAACTGCAAGGTCATCAGACTTCGATTGGTCAAAGACGTTGAATGTAACCGCTACACGGCATTAGAACGTGGGGGAACCGTTTCTCCCAGGGACCTGGAGTAACGATAAGGAACGAGTGTATTAGCCGGCGGTGAGGGATAGCGAATCACGAAAGAGGGGATTGTGATCAACCTGACGGTTTGCATGTGTTGAGGCTGAATGCACGACACATGTCTTGTTGTACCAAGGTTGTGTTGCTCGACAATGTGATTGTTGCAAAGATTGCGATGATAGCACGGTATATATAGAGCCTCAATGGCGTTTTTGACGATTGATAGGTGAGAAACAAAGTTATAAGCGATTGGATGAGCCGTATGTCCTGCATATTGTAGAGCCACGGACACAACTGTGATGGGTGCGCTCAGACCACAGGGTGGCATGTAAGCTGTTGAAGACATGATCCCTGTCCAGAGACGCAAGACTTCAGCTTATGTGGTGTTGTTGTGGAGATGGTTCTTTCTAGGGTAGTTTGTGATGGTGATTGACTGGGACGTTTGTCACGAATTGCATGATATGGTTGGGATGCAAAGGTAATTATTGATGAAACAAAGAAGAACATGTCTGGCCTTTATGGATGATCTTTATGTGCTACAATCTGGGTAGATGAAACAATAATCACGAGCCTTAAATGGGGATACTGCATAGTCCGTTGGTGTATACAGGCAGAGGGATAGAGGATGATTGTCAAACGTTTGAAGGCATTCAATGGAACAATTGGGTATTAATCAGGCTCTTTCAATTAAACTTCAATTGTCAACGATCACGATCCAATATCGCCGAGTCTACCATACAGGTACGTGCGTGGAAATTAGTCTTGACTACTGGCATTCTACTGATTCAATACTGCACGTTCCTACGCGTCAACTTACAATGTTTACCACTCCTTGACCCTTTAACCTCGCCCTTTATTTATTCGAGTCAGTCCATCATTTTACAGTCTGTCGGTATTAATTCCGAGGCAATGTCTCATAACGTCACGACTGATACCTGTTAGATAAGGCTGTCGGAGCGGGTTACCTGATGCAAAGGGCACTTTTGTAGCGGTCGGTTAGGTATCTTCAAGTTTGAACGCTAACTGGGTCTGTGTGGTCAGAATACCTTGTCTAGACATGTCTGAGTTTTGGCTCAACGTCGATATCCTTGTGACCTTTACAAGGATTGTTTGCTATCAATCAGTAGTATTTGAATGTGCATACATTTGTAGCATTCAATTGACATTCAATTGATTGTGTTGATTTGAGAATCTGACACCTGCTTGAAACGGAGTAGACGATGATTGTCCCCGCAGCCCCGTCATACAGTATAGGCATAGAACTGGGGTAACATACAGATTGCTCGCATCATTAATTGCCAATGTTTGTCATGACGACTTGTGAGAAATTTGTAGTGGGTAAATGGGTCCAAAGGATGGATCGTTGAGGCTAGAGGCTTTGCCAAAGTTAATTCTGCACGAAGAAATAGTCAAGGAATAACCCGACGCCAACTGAATCCAAGGCTTCCGCAAAGTTACAGAGCAGGGCAACATTGCATTCATCATCTGTAGGGATCGCATCGCATCGCATCGCAGCCATCGTTACCTCACCTACTGAACTGTACCTAGCCTAGGCCATCGCTGCCCCACTAAAGCTTCATAGCTTGCATCTCACTCCCTGGACACCGACACATGCCCTCCACTTTCCTCTCCCCCCGGTGCATCCAACAAGAGTAAAGTCTTGTCCTGTCTTGTCTTGCGTGCGTGTGAATCCATAACGTATCTCGGACTTGTGTTGTTTGGGCCTGGCCTAGCCTAGTCTTCCCCGTTCGTTCGGTTCGGTTTGGTTCTTCTCTTCAACGGCCGCCGCACTCTTCGACTCTTCCTCCTCTTTTCTTAGTTCCTGCAAGTCACGGTCAAAACTTTTTTGTTTCGACTGCATTCTTCATCTAATACTTCTATTGGCATCGGTACCGATATTCTTTCATTTTTTAGTTTCTTGCAGAGTATTCTTTTGGTCCTTTCACGCTCTCTACAAAGACGTCATTCGTCGGAGAGTGTTCAGAGTTCGCATACAGACTCTGACGGCATCTGATCGATGATCAGCACGACAACCTGCGACCTCGGCATCATCATACGGTTCGATTGAGCGCTGAACGACTCAAAATTGCGATCGCAAAGAAGCGCAATCGTAGTCTTGAGATTGCAATTCTTGTCGACCATCCGGGTTCTACGATCACTCACGTCACGCCACGCTCTATCAATGGTACTTGCAAGTAACGCTTGACCGGGATCATTGCGACAAAGCTCCGACAATACTGCAATACCTTGACTGCCTCGAGACCTCCGGCGCAGCAGCCACCGCTACCGGTCCGACGCTCGCGTGCAACCCACCTTGGGTCTTGATAATCACCTGCCCGAACCCGTTATCTGAGAACTCTTTTGACGCACAATCCCGTCAATTCATTGTCGCGACATCTCGAATTCTTGCTTTCCGCCTCCGCGGCAGTCCCCCGCACCAGTGAGCTCGACACGAGCAATATCTCTGAAACCATGGGGTTTGCGCAGTGCAATGGAACTATATGGGAGATTGATGACTTTAGCGTCTGCTTCCGAGTAGAGTTTGTGCTCCCTTGTCTTGACCCCTGCGCTGTGAAAAGCTTGCTGACCGTTTTTCTTGTCCTACTCTAGCTACCTGCAGATTCTACTCCCTCTGATCGCCCTGTTCGTTTCCGTTGCGCTTTTGGCCTGGACAGGCATTTCCCGCCTGCTAAGCTCCTGGTCCAAGTCCAAAGCTAGGTATCAACAGCTTGCAAGCGAGGACCGACGCCACAGCCATACCGACCTTCCTCCCGAGCAGGTTGACGATTCTGATGACGATGATGGGCTTGAGATTAACGGCGGTCGACTGGCCCTTGTCAAGACCACTACTCGTGGTTCTATAGTCCAGGCCGACACACCTACTGGACAATTGGTTTCGCAGGTCGTAGAGGAACTTGCAATCGCTGGCCTCATTGCTGTGAACATTCTTCAGCTAATTGAAGGCAGCAAGGGACGTCACAGCCGTCCTGCAGCCATTACAGGTCTACTGATTTGGATCTACGTTTTTATCCTCTCGACTCTGCGTCTGGTGCTTGGTGCTCTGAAACGGCGTGGTCCTCATCTCTGGAACCATACAGCTTTTCTCTACGGCTTCAACTGGGTTCTTTCAATCTTTCTTTTTCGATCCGCCTTCCTCCAAGATGATATCAGCCGAACCGACAAGATCACAACGATTGTGGAGTTTGCACTTATTACACTCCTTTTCTTAATGGCAATGACCACTAGAAAGGGCAACAAAACAGTACGCTTGGAATGGGAGGACGGAATTGAACCCTCGCGCGAACCATTGGCCAGTCTGTTTTCTCTGGCTGTGTTTGGCTGGGTTGATGCGATTGTCTACAAGGGCTGGAAGGCTCCAATGGAAATGGAGCATGTCTGGAACTTGTTGCCAAAGGACAAGGCCGCTGCTGTTATTGCTGATTACCGCCAGATGAAACGAACTGGTTCTCTTGCGGTGCATCTGCTCAAGTACTTCAAGCGGGACCTGCTGATTCAATGCGCCCTCGCCGTCCTCGCCGGCCTCTTTACGTTTGCGCCAACCCTTCTTCTGAAAGTGATTCTCGAATTCGTGGAAGACTATAATGCAGGATTGGAGAAGAAAATCGATACACAACTACCGATCAATGTCATCTGGCTTTATGTCATTGGTCTTCCTGTAGTCGATTTAATACGTTCATACGCCGATAACCAAGCTCTCTGGATTGGTCGAAAGATCTGCATCCGTGTCCGAGCTCTTATTATCGGCGACATTTATGCCAAAGCGCTTCGTCGCAAGGCTTCCACAGGCAAGGACAAGGTGCTGCTTGAAGATAAAGTCAGCCCTCCAAAGGAAGACGAGACACAGAATGGGTTTGTTGGAAAGATTAAGCGGGCCTTGAGCATGAAGAAGGACGATAAGAAAGCTTCTCCCAACGATGCCGAATCTGCCAACGAGAGTATCAAGGACGACAAGAAAGACGATTCTGGTGACGAGCAGGCCAATCTGGGTACCATCATCAACCTCATGTCTATCGACAGTTTCAAGATTTCCGAAGTCACTGCGTACCTACACTTTCTGTGTGCTTCCGCTCCTACGCAGCTGGTCATTGCCGTTGTACTGCTCTGGCAGGTCATGGGTCTTAGTGCCATTCCTGGTATCATCGTCATGGTCCTTCTCCTGCCTGTCAACTACGGTCTTGCTCGGGGTTTCACCATCACTTCGAAGAGAATTCTTGCAGCCACCGACAAGCGTACGAATGTCACCAATGAGGTCTTGCAAAACATTCGCATCATCAAGTACTTTGCCTGGGAACAGCGCTTTGGCCGTATCATTGACGAGAAGCGCCAGCTGGAACTCAAGGCTTTGCGTTCGAGGTTCATGGTCTGGGCACTGGCTGTAGCTATTTGGAACTCCGTGCCCGTCCTCATTACCTTCTTCTCGTTCCTTGTTTACACTGTCGTCGAGAAAAAGCCCCTGAAGCCATCAATTGCCTTTACAGCCATGTCACTCTTCATGCTTCTCCGTGTCCCGCTGGACCAGTTTGGTGACATGTTCGCCCACGTCCAGGAAACCAAGGTTTCCATCGATCGTGTGGAGGATTTCCTTCAGGAGGAGGAGACCGACAAGTACATTCAGCTTGGCTTGGATAATGTGGATGACGAGGGTGTCAGGCGAATTGGTTTCAGCAACGCCACTCTCACTTGGGGTAGCAAAGACACTGTTGCTGACGACAGTGCCCGTGCTTTCCGACTCATGGATCTGGACATTGATTTCAAGATCGGTAAACTGAACATCATCGCAGGCCCTACAGGTTCTGGAAAGACATCCATGTTGATGGGTCTTCTTGGTGAAATGACATTGCTAGAAGGAGGCGTTTACTGTCCCGGTGGCCGCAGTCGAGAAGACGTTCATCCTGATCCTGAGACCGGTCTCGCCAACACGATCGCCTACGTTGCACAATCCGCTTGGTTGGTTAATGCAAATGTCCGTGAAAACATTCTCTTCTCTGCGCCATTTGACGAGCAACGATACCGCAATGTCATTGTGGCTTGTGCACTTGAACGCGATCTCCAGATTCTCGACCACGGCGACGAAACACTGGTCGGAGAGAAGGGTATCACACTTTCTGGTGGACAGAAGCAGCGTATTTCTCTTGCTCGTGCCCTCTACTCCAACTCTGCCCATCTGCTACTTGACGACTGTCTCAGCGCTGTTGACTCACACACCGCGCAATGGATCTTTAGCAACTGCATTCGTGGACCCCTCATGAGAAACCGCACTTGTGTCCTCGTCACACACAACACGACGCTTTGTGTTCCTTCTTCCGATTATGTGGTCCTTCTTGAGAATGGCCGAGTTGATATCCAAGGTCCTTCAGCTGAGGTTATTGCTTCCGGCAAGCTCGGTGAGGAGATTCAAAAGTCTCACCCCGGCTCAGCCAATCCCTCGCGCATTCCTTCTCGTGTTCCCTCAAGCGTCGGCGATGATGAAACCACTGTTAATGGACAAGGCGATGCTCTCGATGGTGTTGATAGCTCTAAGAAGGACGCGCAGAACAAACCCAAGAAGGATGCCATGGAAGAAACCAAGGCCACTGGGTCAGTCAAGTGGCCCGTTCTCAAACTGTACCTTCAATCTATGGGCCCTTGGTGGTTCTGGATTGTTGCTCTCTTCGTCTTTATTTCTCAGCAGGTCTCTGGATTGGCCACCAACCTCTGGGTACGTGTATGGGCGAACCAATACGTCCATGGTACAGTAGAGTCAAAGGTCATGCCGGCCATGTACTCTTCTACAAAATTCAACGCCGTCGGCTTTGCCAATGTTGTCCGACTTGGCTCTGCGGAAGACCTGAAGCCTCTCGATGGGTCCTTTTCTACGCAAGACCACCCGCATGGGGTCAATGCTATGTACTACCTGACCGTTCTCGCTGCCATTGGAATTGCCGGTGCCCTGGCAGCTCTCTTCAGAGATCTCTGGATCTTCCTGGGTTCGTTGACGGCATCAAAGGGCATTCACGATCGGTTGATAGCCTCTGTCACGCGAGCCAAGTTCAAATTCTTTGATGTCACTCCGCTAGGCCAATTGATGAACCGATTCAGCAAAGATCTGGAGGCGGTTGATCAAGAAATAGCACCCGTGGCAATTGGAGTGATTAGCTGTGGAATTTCTCTAATGATGACCGTTGGCCTAATTGCATACATCACACCCAAATTCTTGTACGCCGCTACTGGCATTGCTCTTCTGTTCTACCTCATTGCCTCTTTCTACCTCCGCGCCTCTCGTGATCTGAAGCGTCTTGAGGCAGTTCAGCGCAGTCCTCTGTTCCAGCAATTTGGAGAGACATTGAGTGGTATGACAACCATTCGAGCGTATGGTGACGAGCGACGATTCATCCGAGACAATCTGGAGAAGATCAACACTCAGAGTCGACCCTTCATTTACCTGTGGGCATGCAATAGATGGCTGGCCTTTAGGGCTGATCTTGTGGGAGACTTGGTGGCCTTCTTTGCTGGCATGTTCCTTATTCTTAACCTTGGTAAGACGGATGCGGGAGCTGCGGGTATTTCCCTGAGCTACGCCTTGAGCTTTACTGAGAGTGTGTTGTGGCTTGTACGCCTCTATGCCATTAACGAGCAAAACATGAACTCTATGGAACGAATCAAGGAGTATCTCGATGTCGAGCAAGAGGCGGAGGCTGTCATTGAGAACAGCCGACCTCCAGCAGACTGGCCTCGTAAGGGGTCGGTCGAGTTTGTCGACTACACAACAAGTTACCGAAAGGAGCTCAACCCTGTCTTGCAGAACATCACACTCAAGATTGAGCCGCAAGAAAAGGTTGGCATCGTTGGAAGAACAGGTGCAGGCAAGAGTTCTCTGGCCCTGGCGATTTTCCGAGCGCTAGAGGCAGACAAGGGCAAGATTCTCATCGACGGACTTGAGATTGGCAGCATTGGTCTGCAAGATCTCCGAGAGAACATCACCATTGTGCCTCAGGATCCTACGTTGTTCCATGGTACAATTCGAAGCAACCTGGACCCATTTGATCAATACACAGATGATCAGATCTTTGCGGCGCTTCGACGAGTACAGCTCATTGGTCCTGATGAGCCTCTAACATCACCGCCTACGCCTACACAAACCCCTGGCTCGCCTAACTCACCGACTGCCAAGACCAACAAGAACATTTTCTTGAATCTTCAATCACCAGTCGCGGCATCAGGCTCGAACTTGTCCCAAGGACAGCGCCAGCTTCTGTGTCTTGCTCGAGCCATGCTCAAGTCTCCCACAGTGTTAGTCATGGACGAAGCCACAGCCTCCATCGACTACGCCACCGACTCAAAGATTCAAGAAACAATCCGCGAGCTCACCGGCACCGTCATCACAATTGCTCATCGACTAGCAACCATTGTAGATTACGACAAGGTGCTGGTTCTCGACAAGGGCGAGGTGGTGGAGTATGCTCACCCGTGGGAACTCATCAACAACAAGGATGGTACATTCCGCAGTATGTGCGAGATGAGTGGTGAGCTGGATGTTCTCCTCAAGGCGGCGAAGAAGAAGTGGGATTCTGGACGCTTGGTGGACGTTGATCCATAGGAGGAGAAAGAGAGGCTACCGCGTATAGAAGAGGAGGATTAAAAGTATGAGATGGGTTCCGGGATTCAGTACATGTATATTTGTGGTATGAGCCGTGGACTTGAATAAAATTATAGAAGGCGTATGCCTATAATTATGAGTTTTGAGCATTGACTGGTGCTGTGATGCGTAGAAATGCTGTGGCGCGAGTCTAAACGCCTCAGGATATTGTTGTAGTCGTAATCTAGTGTCATCAAATGAAGCCATCGTCAATGCCAAAGTGGGTCAAAGTGGATGAGATCTTCTCCGCAATTCGGCGTCGAGATTGCATGAACCGATACGTGAATAGTTTAATACGACTTCTGCTATTGAGGTGCATACATTATAGATTATGTGTCTATTCATATAAATGTTTCAATAACTGCATTGACCCTGCTCACTCAATACAGGGCATGCATGACTCTCAGGCAGCACCAGCTTCACTGACACCTCAAGGGCAAGGCAAGGTACGTATCTTGGTCACTGGGTTCGTTGGCCTTGACGACTTGACAACATAGCATCAACTCTAGCTCTTGTCTTATAAAATAGTTTCATTCGCTTGCTCGTATTCCCCCCTCTTGTCTACTATCTTTTTTTTCTTCCCCCCTCATTTTTCTACCGCCGACTTTTTAGCAGTGCTTCACAGCCAATACTTACGTGTACCGCTGTGGCGAGGTCAAATCGGGCACGTGCTCATCACTCCATCAGGATCTAGAACTTGGATCAGCATCTCCGACTTTTTTATATATCGTTCTTCGTCAACCCGTCAAGGGCGATTAACTCTTTTCGCTGTTGGGATAGCGTCTAGAATGGCATCGCAGCGAACGTCGCAGACTCCTCCGCACTTGGACTCGGAGAGCGTGACGAGTGGGCAAACGTCTACTTCGCAGATGCCGATGCATCATTACCCTGAGGATCAGCGACAACAGCAGAATGCAACGCCTTATACGGACCGCTCAGAGGATGATCCGCCTCCGAGTTACACTGTAGTCGACAATGAGGGACCTCACGCCAATCCGTTTGACCTGCTGCCCACCAGCTCATCCTCCCTTGGTCTGCATCCCTTCAAGGGGACTTCCAACGACAAGGTAGTCTACTATCTCGACAAGCGTCTTGATACAGACCCTGAGTTTCTCGAGCAGCACATATCAGAGCTTGCCAAGGAACCACCAAGACCATACGTTCGCATCCAGGGTGTAGACCGCAAGTCCAGCAAGGATGGGATCGACTTTGACATCCACATTGAACTCACGCCCCTGCTGTATCAAGAGATGGCAACTCGTCGTTCGTGGAGACGCATACGCGCCGTGAACAATTTCGACAAGGTGCGCCGCGGGACAGCGACTATGACACGCGCACCGGGATTTGGGGGCAGCGGACCGCCTGAGGAGGGCACGCCGGGTGTTGCGCAATGGTGCTATCGATACTGTGCGAGCAGAGCCGGTCTAAAGGTGTTTGTTCTAGAGCGGCGCTTGACGGGCTGGGATTTCGCCCTCGTGGGGTCTAGACTGGAGAGTCTGGTGCGGGGGACGGGATATCGTGGGGAAGTCAACATTACGTTTCCTACGACGAATGCCCGCGTTGAGATATACAACCGCTGCCTAACCAATCGATGGCGCCTCACACGATGGATTGTTCTTCTCTTTTATCTTACTCTTCTGTGGATATTCACTTGGCCGTGGGTGTCGCTGCGGACGAGGTGGTACGAGACGGTATTCGTGGAGTGGTCGCTAAGTCGCCCTGACAGACAGGGAACGCTACGATATGCATGTATGAGTGAAGATCAGTGGTTCAGACTCTGGCGACGGCCCATTGAGCAGGCGATTCAGACGAGGCGACGAGGACGGCTGAGCCGTGATGATATCGTGGACGAGTGTGTGGCGCCCGGGGCTGAAGATTCTGCAAGAGGAATGAGAGCGGGATTGGAGGTGTTGCAACGAACGTTTGGATGGGGAGGAGATGGAGAGGGGAGTGGACGACATTCGCCTTGTATTTGATGGTGTTTGGATTGGTGTTGGGGGCATTAGATTGAGCTCGCTCCTGGGTTTGCATGGAAGCGTTGGCGTATCAAGATTGCATTTGCTTGCATTGGTTTTTATTTATGATTCATGATAGTTATTCCCAACTCAAAATGTTATTCGTTTATGTATGAGCTGTTGTTCTGTATTATGCTGTTTGGATATGAACTTCTTATGTTGTGAATTAGACCACCACAGACACGACATCACTAGGTTCCAAGGAATCCAGATGGTAGCGGAGGGTCTTATAGTCTCATAACATACAAGAGCTAAACACCCAAGAGTAAAACTGTTTCCCTCAGCTCTAATTAGATATGATACTGACGAATTTGATGTTTTGAGCAGTGGTCCAGGGTAACTCTCTTATTATCTTATCAGCCCCTCCACCCCACCAATGTCGCTCACTCATCATCTACACATCCCTTACCAATCTCATTCATCAAGTACAAGTCTTATACCCGTCACTCTCTCTTTCGGCATTCATCGCATTTCATTTTGCAGAAAAAGAATAAAGGCTTGCATATACAGCCGCCACGATGACTGAAGCCGAGATGAGTTCCAGCTCAAGAAGAATACTGGCTGTTGCCCTTGAGAATGAGACAGCAGTTTTGTCAAAGTTGGTGAAAGGTGAGTTTACTTTGTTGAGATGTCCCGGTGGCCATCTACGAAATACACACTAGCACAATTCACGACAACATTCACTAACACGTCGCAGACCTCACAGGATCAGCCCCAGAATCACCAGATCCTTCCCTCGGCATCGCAGGCACAACTCATAGCCTCGCCCTCAAAACACCATACTATTCCACTACAGTTCCCATCTGGCTTGACCTAATCGCCTCACCTTCTGAATGGTCAGAGTCATTTCTCTCTCCCGAAGCCGCTGAAGTGCTCGCCGTGTTAGGGGGTGTAGTAGTAGTCTTCACCGCTGGTCCGATTTCATCATCCAAGGACCACCCGGCAAAGGAACTAGTAGAGCACATAGGCAAAGTCCTGAAGAAGGGACTGGGGGGATGGGAGTGGGATGGCGTAGGACTAGCTATCGGCGTGGGAGGAGATGGCAACGAAGAGGAGTGGGATGAGATCTGCGCCGAGGCCGGATTGGAGTTTGTGTCTCTTGGAGGAAAAGGCGACACTGGTCGAAACGAATTTGGCGGTATGTTGAATCTGTCGCTCACAGCAAGTTACTAACACGGACAAGAAAAAACAGGAGTTGCGCGAGTAAAAGAAGCCCTCGAAGCAAATGACTGGTCTCAACTCGAAGCACCACTATCGGATTCCGAGTTTGGTGACTTTGAAACGAGCTCAGCCAAGGCCGATGAGGACGACAAAGAATTAGATCCCCAAAAGATGGGCTTTGGCTTCGATAAATCAGACTTTGAAGGTCTACGACGCGCCATATGGGAGTCCAGCCAGGATGTTGAGGAACCTTCAGAACCCAGCAAGGCAGAGACCAGCAAGGAGGGTGCTTCTGGGGGAATTGGGTTAGAGGAACTGGATGAGGATGAGATCGCCAAGATCGAAAAGATGATGAGAAAACTCCAAGCTGTGAGGGAAGCCGGCGAGGGGATGGGAGAGGAACAGAGGAAGAGAATGGCAGCCAGGGCTGTGGAGGAGGTGATGAGAGATCTTTGAGCTGCATAGGCATCGGGCGAATCTCTCCAAGGCGAGGTGATTCCTGAAAATGTTTGTCACATCATTTCCAGATCATGATGAACTCTAAACCTCCCATATCAGTAAAATGCCCATACACCACCGCGACTCCCAGTCTGCCAAAGTTGACCCCACAAGTGGCACGATAGCTAACCTTGATCTATGCCGAGTCCTCTGCGGCCGTCAAGGCATCGACATAGCACGGCTCGCTTACCGTGCCGTTGCACCATGGTCACATCGTACAACTCAGATCGTGATCCACGGACCAGGTCTTACGTAGTACATATCCAATGCTGGCGAGACCCTTTGGCTGGTATGTATGAGACCCAAGTCTCATGGCATTCGACAAGCACCATGACATTGGTAACCCAAAGTTCAGACACGCCTCGGTCCATTCAATGGTCTGTAAAGTTACTGACAGTGGTAACACTGAGTTGAATAGTCAAAGCATGTTGCACTCTCAATCCCACATGTCTTTCCAGCAGACACATCTCCCAATTTAGACAACATGCACCGCATTGTGGCATCAGGTAACCCGCTCAACCTTGTGCCGTTATAGTAAAGTTTTTGTAGATCGGCATGGATCGTGACATCCAGATCACCGGACTCAACATCGCGGTGACATGCTCAATAGCTCCGTAGATAGCTTGGTGGTCTTGGTCGGTGTCGTAGCTTATGCAAGGGAGAGATTCCGAGATTCTTCCAAAGTCGCGGGCGTCGACTAATATGTCATAGCTTGTTGTTAGTAAATAAACTTGTCCCCTTTCTTAAATCGACCGCTTGAATTGACGTGACTCGATTCATGGAGTTGATGATCGACTAAACGGGGTCACAGTTCAATTGAGGCCGGAAAGAAGCGACCCCGGGTCCAAGGGTCCACCGGTGATGCTGGTTAAGCCAAATTGAGACCGCGGTTGAGTCAATAGTGAATCCCCTGAGATGCCATGATAGACGACGTCAAAGATCTTAGACGCCCCCATTTTGTCAGTCTGGTCCGTCCCACAACCCTTGTTTGGCGCATGTTGACCAAACAGGGGAGCGACTCACGTTTCAGCGCGTCTTGCTAGGTAGAGACGTAAACGTGCTCAGCCGGGGCTTCAGCTGTCCTTCAAGCGGTGCAGCTGAAGGGCATGATGCTGAGAGCCCCATACCTGTTAGCTAGCATGAGCCGCCAAGCTTGGCATGTTACCAACAGCGTCTGAGAATTCGTATCATTGTCATGCCATGTCTGGACAAGTTATTCTTAGGATCTAGGGATGCTCTGAAGGGAGATATCTCCTGAGTGGTGCATACCAATTCTGCAACAGATGGTGAGAACTGAAATCAAGTGGTCAGCAAACGCGCTCGACGCGCTGCCATCCCCGTCATGGATGCATATGCATATCGTCTCCAGTATGAACTTTGCCGCCATTGGTAGGATTCGTGATTCGTCATGCAGGATGTCGGTTGGACTTTTCGGATTTGGTCAGAGGATTGATAAGTCAGTGTGACTGCGGCCAGGGGTCGGCCAAACTCGATCGACAGTAGGGTTCATCGAACGGTGCTCATTCTTGTCTGTGCTTTCTGACCTCAGAAACTGGGAGCATGAGAGCAAAAGTCTCTGGTGATGAGGTAAGACGAATAAATAGCAATGGTTCATTCGTGGTGCAATTGGTTGAATTGTTCATCAAGAATCCTCAAGCTACTTCGTGGTGTTGTTGTCGAACACAAATCCACCAACCATAAGCTCTCATGATATTCCGGCATTTATGCAAGCACAATTCAGTGGGCAGGGTGCATGCTCTCAGCTTCAGGAACACAACTGCCTTGACCAGAGCTCAAAGAAAAAGGAGTTTAGGGCGATTGACCCCCTAGACTTGATCGGGTGAGGTAAAACTCCAACATTGGTGGACCCAATGGCATGTGGCCGCCTGGCGGAGACGTGGCTCGACGGTGGTTGGCTCTGTCATGCTGATCCTGCAAGGTATCATGCATGCCCCAGATGCACCTCCAGGGGTCTAAGTCAGGGGTAACGGTGCCAAAACTGGTAAGTACCAAGCTGACGATGAAAACAATTCGACATGCATCTTGTGTTTTCTGATCTATCATGTCGGATCTTTTATGTCACTCCGGACGCGCCCGGGAAAAGGGTCGGATCCGGCAAAAGAAAACATGTCTCTGAAGCACCATTTTCCTGTCATCCATCAAAGGATGTTGTGTGTGTCAATGCTTCATGCTTACTGTAGTAAGGTCGAGACTTTTCGTATTACAGCCACAACCGTCGAGGCTTTGTTATGGTTAGATGGCGGTGGCCGTAGGACCGCTCATCGCTGAAGCCGATAGTCTCTGGATAGTTTCATTCTGCTTCCGTTCAATACACTATTCATTGTTAGCCAAGTCGGAATAATCTGGTGGACGCTAAAGTTGCCAAGGCGCGACCGACCTTTGGCCCCAATGTCAGGCTGATTTTGCTTGAACAAGCGTCGATCGCAAGTGTTTCGCACAAGAGAACCACGAGAAAAGGGGTCAAGAGAAAACATCACACAGTAAGCCGTGTTGTGGCCCACCAGATGACGATGGATTGAACTACTGCAGGAACAGGGTCTCAGCATACACACCTTCGCAGCAAATCCCGAACATGCAAGTCTTTCATGCCAACGAGACATGCCGTGGCGTGGTGGCATTGCTGTGGTACGATCCTTCGCTGGATCCTTTGATGCAGGTACGAGTACAATTCAGGAAACCCGTGTCATGATTGATGCTACCGACGATATCGGAGGCTTATTTCTGAAACGAAAGACAGAGTTTATGACGATATAAACCTGACCTCGAAAATTGTAGCTTGCTTTGTGAAAAGGTTCTTTGAAAAGAGCTAAGGATCCCAAGATTCCGCAGAGAATGTCATCGCGTTCCCCTTTTTGGATCCCCCCTGCTATTGTCGACATGGGAGTTGTCGGAACGTGGATCCAACAGATCTGACGAGATTGTTGAAGAAGGATGAGTCAGGATCAACGATGCGACTGGCGAGGCTGACTAGCATAAATCAGCATCTTGATGGGAATTCAGGATGCAATTGTTCCAATTTTCATAATTGAATAACGAAAAAAGCTATGATCCAAAACCATGGGTCGTGTTTCTCGAATTCTCGAAACCAATTGTGGATCAAGGGAGTCAATTGGCTGTGCCACTTACCATTCAACAAATGCAACCAAAAATTACCAGCACCGGTAAAGATATCGCGCCTTCTCTTGGGACAGCGCTGAGAACCGATAAGAAACCCCCAAGGAAGTGCGACCAAGTTGAAATCCATGAGGAATGGATTTGTCGGGTAATTGAAGGGAACCCATACTACCCTGACTCTTGTAATGGAGTACTGGATAGCCTTGCTGAAGCCCGAGTCAATACTGGTCTCCCAATACTGGACTGACAGAGGTTTTCGGTGACAGTCATGTGTACCGGTAGCCTTCGTCAACCGAAGACATGACGTCAAATGTAGTACAGTATCAGGGCGGGTTGAAGGTGCGAGGTCGAGATATGTGGCTGAAGGGACAGAAATCCCCTGAAGCTGTGGATTTGCTATTCGTAGCCGAGGGAAGGGCGGGACACGTGCCATATGTTTGATCTTCACATTGCTCATGCGTCTTCTTTCGGTAAAAGTTTTGAATATTCACATCGAGAGGACAGGATTCGGGACTTGGAGAACGTTAGGACTAGCAGCAGGGGCCTGTCCGAGACGCCAACTGCCTGTTACCAGTCATCATGCAGTCATTGGGCCAGTTCGAAATCTTGCGGGATGATAAACCGATGGCCCGGGAGCTTCAGTTTCTGGCTGAGTCTTCCGGCTGTCATGTTGCGGGTCTGATGATCAACATCCATCATGACAAGTGCTTTCGACCATCAAGCGCGTCATGTCGTATTGGTTGCTGTAACCTTGACAAACAGGTTCGTCCGGTCTGATTCGAGATGACTTGACCAATATCAATCTCGGTATTGAGTAGAGCAACATGATTTGATAACGTCATATAAAACTAGAATCGAGATGGCCAAAAAGAAGTGTGGCGCCAGCTGAAGCTATCTGGTGACGCCTTCCCTCCTCGTCAGACAACGGTTCGATAGGGTAAGACCGGACCGTTTCTCGGTTGCCTATTTTGGCAGGAAGAGCTAACGTCAGGAATGGCGGCCAATAAGGAGTCAAGTTATGGAGGGCACAGCACCCTTTTACCGCTCCGTCTTGGGGGCCGTTTACTTGTCGTCCCCTAAAACGATCCCACTATTTTCATTGGCGCGTACCTTGCATTAGTGTGCACAGAGGAATGATCCAATTGACTCTGCATATCTGCACAACGCACGTCTATGAAAAGCTTCATCTCTGCACAACTTCACCCAAAGAGCCCACCTCTGCAAGGACCTTACCCCTGATGCAGGTACCGTGCCCTACCGATGCTACCCAACTGAGGAATAGACAAACTCTCATCGACGCTTCAACTCCACTCCCGTACTTCCGACCATTCAAATTGTGCGTTTATTCAGGTCCTCGCCGCGTCCTTGCGCCTGGTCTTGGCCGTGACTTTTTGGTGTATCCATTTACTACAGCCGTCAGCCACATTGAATTCTTTGTTGCATGATGGATACCCTGGTCTGATGTCTGGGACGAGAACGCCGATCGTCTCTCACGATGCCAGTGCCAGTGTCGGACGGATCGAACTTAACACAGACTCAGAGTAGCGAAGCCAATGTGACCTGGCAAAAACAATATGAACTCAAGAGAAGCAAAAATAATTAGAGGTTCATGATTGACAACTGATCACACGTCATGGAAGCTGAAGCACAAAGAAAACGCACAGGTAAAGATGCCGGCCACCCAGAGTTAACTCTTCCCCAACAGCGGCAGTCTCGCGGGGCCCCTGGATGCTGATCCAGGGTTTGAACCACAAGTTCTACCCGGCCTCTGAACTTTCACACTTGCCAATTGTGGCATGTCTATTCCTTCAGGCTCACGGTTGGATGCCACCCAGTCCAGGGACGGCACTGATTTAGCATATCTTGGAACTATCTGACGGACCGAAGTCCGGACAAGTCTGGGCCAAGAGGCAATTGATACGAAGAGAAATCGAACCGGTCACGACCGCTGGATGAATGGACAAATGGATGGATGTCTTTGTTCAGTGCGTTGGGGAGCTGGGATGTTTGTGGTGGTGTCGGATGTGGACTCCAAGCACGGCTTGAGTGGGTGTGCACACCAGTGGTTCTCGCCAGTCACTCGTCAGTGGTTCGTTGGCAAAGTCTTCGTGCAGTTTTGGCCCGCTATGGCCTGCTTTGCTACTCGCCAACAGGCCCCTCCCTCGTACACAATGTGCGGGTTGGATGTGACACGGTTGGCTTTTTCCACAAGGAAGGGCCTGTCCGATGCTGAGAATCAGATGTGATGGGCGAACAAGGACGAGACAAATTCCTCATCTGGAAGAGATCGCTTATCTGGAGGTTACGCTGCTGACTTCAATTGTTGAACCAAGAGACAAGGCTGAAAAGGAGGCCAATTGTGAGTTACCCTTTGTGGCGACACGACGAGCTATTGCTAGCTGATCTCACAAGTTTTGGTTAGTTTGTGCTAACTTGGGCACATGCTGGCGTCGGGGTGTAAGGTGTTTGAGGCCTTCGTTCTTGAAGGAAACTCACGAGTTGAGAAGAGTCAGACTGGCTGACTTTGGGGGCAGCGGAACCAGGGGGTAAAAAGAGAAAGACGATGACTGGCTGGGCTTGGGATCCATTGCTGGGCTCGGGCGACTTCAGGGCTGCAATGCATCAACCCCCTGTCGTCCTCACCAACTGCAGACCAAACACGGCGGCGCTGTGGTTTGTAACGGTCCCGTCGCTGCCCCTTGGCGCGTTAAGCTGCTGTCTACCCTCCACCGAAGCGCATCACGCCCGCCCAGTCAGGAGTCGGAGGTACCTGGGGCTAGGTAACTCAGTCAAGCCACTACTCAGGTACCCGCACCTCTGTCTTTGACGCCAGGATACATTGAGTCGAGGTTCCATCCTTTTTCCCTTTTCCCAGTTTCTGAGCGTTTTAGCACGGCGCCGTGTCCCCACACTACCTGCTAGTGGTGGTACCTTGGTCTGAGTCCTGTACCTTTTCTCCGATCGAGGTGCCCGCCCGTGGAGGGGACGGCAGCAAGAGGTGCAGGCAGAGGTGCAGGACTAGCCACTAGGTACAGACAGGTAGGCCTCTAGACTCTGTCGGCAACGGCTCTTCTCCTTTGAAGACTCCCCCCATCCCGTCCCCGTGCCCCGTCCGTTTCTCTTTTCTAACTTGCATCTCCAGTCCACACTCCTTGTGACCGCTTCTTCCGCTTCTTCTCCCTCGTCTTTTTGCTCATTCTTTTCTTTCCTTCAGTCACTCTCTTGAATTATTCAATCTTCAAGCCAATCTTCGGTTCCCGTCACTCTTTCCGGGTCCGTTCCTTTCTTTAGGCTCTACCAAGCTCAAACAGCTCTTACACCAGGATCGTTCCCACGTCCACAACGTTTTTAAAACGCCCAAAACCGTTCGAGACCGGCACATCCGCCATCACGATACTTTATTCTTACCTCCTTTTCTGTTCTGCAGATCAAGGAACACACTCTTTATTTGAACTGACTACCGTGTCATTCACTACGCTCCTTTACCGACTCGTCGATTTTGGCACCGCCGTCTTTTCTGTCTGATAATCCAGCTCACTTGAACGCGTCTGCATCAAGTATAATCGACGACAACCGCTTTACAGCATCCGATTTCGACCGGTTTCATTTATTTTATAATTTCAACCTGCATCTAGTGATCGCATCTCGCAATCTACTTTTTAGCAATGGCCACGGAGATTGAACACCCCATGGCCTTGGGCAATGTCCCCGAGGTCACCACACCCAACTCAACATCTTCACCATCTGTCCCGACCCCTGTCTCAGCCTCCATGAAAAAAGAGACACCATCTCCCTCTGCCGCAGCCGCCAACAATGCTTCACGACGACCTCCCCGCAAGAGCACTCTCACCCAACAGCAAAAGAACCAGAAGCGACAGCGTGCTACACAAGATCAATTAACAACATTGGAGATGGAATTCAACAACAACCCCACACCCACTGCTACTGTCCGTGAGAGAATTGCCGAGGAAATCAACATGACCGAAAGGTCTGTTCAGATTTGGTTCCAGAACAGGTATGTGAGAGAATGAGACTTGCAGAATTTCGCTGACAGCAGTAGACGAGCAAAGATTAAGCTGCTGGCCAAGAAGAGTCTGGAGACTGGTGAAGACATTGACTCAATTCCCGAGTCAATGCGAGCCTATCTCGCTATGCAGGCCATGGAATCTGGCAAGGGACTCGGCGGAAGTTATCTCGGCCGTACTGGACTGCTCCCCTTTGGCCACGGTAACATGATGCTCGGTGGTGACCAGGGAGGTCAGGGTAAAGTTTGTGAGTATTTCGACCCATCACGTAAACGGTTTATTAACTGAACAGCAGTGATTCATCATCTTACCTGCCGATCCCTCAGCATTGGAAAGTGGACTCGAGTTGGACAAAACACGATGGATCTCATCATTTTCTACTCACCCGACAAGTGCACCATGACCTACTACATCAACAACGAGCAGGCCGGCTACAAGATCGAGTACCCCTTCTCCTCCATCAAGAACATCTTCCTCGAGAATGGCGAAGGAGACCCAACCAAGCTTGGGGGGATTGTCATTGAGTTGAACAGGCCCCCCAACTTTTTCATGGACTCATCTCCCACCACCAACGGATTCTTCCAGTGTGGTGATTTCACAGAGGATCTTCAGGCTACCCAGTGCTTGGTTCACCACCTCGGCGGAAACCCCAAGGTTCTCAGTGGCCAGCTTGCCAAGCTGGTTTCTCTCGAGTCATTCATGAACCGTCACAACCCTCACCCCTACAACGACCCTCACGTCCTCTCCGTCTCGGCTCCTGTGTCCCCGACCGCCCGACCCTCATCTCAGCCCAGCTTTCAACCTCATGTCGGCATGTACCAGGAGCAGTGGGGTATTCACCAGATGCACTCTGGCATGCGTCCTGGACCTGGCCACAAGCGTCAACGTTCGCGATCAGTTCCTGGACCTGTTGATTTCGCCATGTTCCAGAACCAGCCGATGCCTTCCTTCTACATCCAACCTCCTGGAGAGATGCCTCCTCCTCCCCCCCAGCACAACCCTCACATCTTTGCGCCTATTCCTCAACCTCCTGGAAACAACATGGCTCCTAATCTGCGCATTGATACACAGGCAGGATTCGGCCTCGACATGCGTCAATACCCCATGTCTGCCACCACTGCTTCTCCTGCCGAGTTTCCTCCCAGCCCAGGCTTCTTCCCCCCTGGTCCCGAAATTCCTCAGTCGAGCTACAACACACCTTATAGCAATGGTTTCCTGTCACCAATGGTTAACCCCGACACAGGTGTTCCCACTTCTGTTTCTCCTCTCCCATTCAACAGCCCTGGCGAGCCTTCCATTTTGGAGCAGTCCCCTCCCATGTCAATGATGGGCCGCCCTGGCTCAGCTGATTTGTATCCCATGAACGACGGATCTTGTGCTGTTTCGGAGGATGGAGCGAGCCTGAATGAGATGTACTCTAAGCACACCATCAACCTGCCCATGCACACAACCTCGCCTGGTTTCGTGCAACACCAACAAGCAGATCTGGACATGGATCAGCTTGTGCAGTTTGACGCAGTTGACCCCTCAAGCCTATCCCCCGAGGCAATGCCCCAAGCTCACCAAGGAAACTAAAAGAGTATAGGGCGGGTACAGGTGTTGGTGGTGTTTTGTAGTATGTCAATCATACCAGGGCGTTTGGGCAAATTATACCATTGGGATTTCCTTTTCTTGTTTTCCGCCAGCTTCATATAGGCGACTTTCCTTGTCATCTTCTCAATTCT
This sequence comes from Fusarium mangiferae, assembly GCF_900044065.1. Classification (NCBI taxonomy): domain Eukaryota; kingdom Fungi; phylum Ascomycota; class Sordariomycetes; order Hypocreales; family Nectriaceae; genus Fusarium; species Fusarium mangiferae. The sequence goes on from NW_024573931.1 coordinate 626,699, forward strand.
ACCAGACCAGTATTGACACTGATTGTGTCAGTTTGGTCGATTCTCCCCACTACGGCCATGAATGAACTTGCATGACGATACACTTCTTTGACATCGGTCATGTATGTCGGGCACAACACAGCGATCGTATAACTCTTTCCCGCGTTGAAGTACTTTCATTTTAAATCTTTTACCGCGACTTGTTTATTTCTTGGGTGGTCTTGTTCAACACTTTACAACCGACGACCCTGTCATTCGGCTTCATTTCCTTGAGCAGCGTTGCCTGACCACCGCACGCTGTCCTGGACTTAATCTGCATACACATTGTCTTTGTAAAAGCACAGATGGTGGTGTTTAATATTTCGATAGCTTGTTTTCTTTGTATCACGTCGAAAGTTGGGGAGAAGCCCCGGCGGCTTTTGTTAGGTTCATTTTTCTAATGGTGGGCTTTGGGATATTTTCTTTGTCTGTTGTGCTTTGAGGCACATTGGAGTTTATGAGCAGCTGGGTTGCTGTCCTCGGTAGGCGTCAATTGAGACGTGTACTTCAAGGGAAGCCTACAGTTGGACACGAAGGCATGGGTATTTTTATAGGGTGGAATTGTTAAATAAAATGGGGTTATGTTCACTGTGTTTACCTGTGTGATTGACTTTTGTGATTGTGCGACGAAGCTTGAAGCGCTTAGTGGCAGGCTGTGTGAGTTGTAATTGCAGGGACGGATGATTCGGAGGTAGGATCGTTGTTAGAGATGTTACAAGGCGCAGTCTTGGGTGACATGTCAACGGACTCCGAAGGGACCGTGAGAGGCAGAAGTGCAGAGATCAGCATGGCTGAGTATCTGACAGGTTGGACGAGATGTGCAGATGTGATTCAAAGGGGAGGACTTTTATAAACAAGCAGAGTATCATATCGTCTTATAATCACCACATTTATGAGCTAGAGCATGTACCATATTAATGAGTTGCCAAGATGGATGGATTAAAGGTTGGTCATTGTCTTATAACCCAAGTCGTGACGCGGCTCACTCGGAAGATGTGGGAGAGTAACAACGAACCGTGTAAGAGACTTGTACCACCAGGGCTGAGCCGCGTATCCTCGAGTACTCAAGCCCTCGAGTCTTCACCTGTTTATCTTCTCCTCACGGTCTTGATACGGCTGCGGATCGAGCTGCGTATATTTCGAGGCGCAGTGAGATATGATTGGACTTGGATTGCACGTGTGATAAGTGTTGGCCAGCCTTTCAAGACAAGAATAGACTAATCTGGGGTCTGCTTTGAACAAGTCACTCAGTGTTATTTCCCCAGGTCTGCAATCCCCAGTGTTTTTAGGTGAAACGGGATTCAATGCATGAGCTTATTTTGTCGCCAGATTAGATGGCTTGATTTAAGCTACGAGTTAGCGACTTGGCTGGAATTAACGGTGCCAATCAGGCCGAGCTTGTACGACGCAGAGTCTGTTACAGTACCCGCGGGCAGCGAGGATTACAAGTGGTGATGAGTACAATGCTGCGCCTCAATACACCTCGTCATGCTTGCAAAGTTAATTCGTGAGGGGACTATCAAGACACGACGAGGTTCCGAAGATCCGGATGGGATGAATTGTTAGTGAAGGAGAGCAGTAACTACAGTGAGTTAATGGGTGATAACGCTTTTAATGCGGAGATTGAAGGATTACGAATGGCAGGCGTAGCTTACAGAATCATCCTTGGCTTGGAGCAAAGGCCGCTTCGGGCTGTATACGATCCCGTTGCCCAGCCCAGCTCAGCCCAGCCAGCCCAGCCAGCCTAATAACTCAATTCTGACAAAACATCCACATTCTCCAACTCCTCCGCAAGTCGACTTATTCTCTCATTTTCTTTCTTCTCTCCTGGATTACAGGGAAACCTTTCCTAGGTATCATCTCGTTTCAATACCGCTCCAATCTAACTGAACCCGGCGCGTCCCCACGACCACTCCACAGCTCCAACGTTTGTTCCAGATGCTGCCGCCGATTCAACGGCCTTAACATGGCTCCTCCATACCCCAGCGATAATAGCGGGCGACGTCCTTCGCAACCGAGAAATGACACCGATGGTGAAATAGCCCGTGATCTCGCTGCTCTCGATGAGCGATATCCTCGAACTTCGACCAATTTCTCGAGACCACGGAATACAGGTCGCTCTTACACAGACCCCAATAACGATCGCCAGCGACGATCTTCCGATGATACAAACGTGAGATCTGGATCGAGGTCCAGAACTAGACGACCTGATGAGGGTTCTCGTCCGCGAGCGAGCGGCCCTTATGAACTGCGACCGATTCCTTCGAGGACAGAATTGTCGACTGACCAACCTCCCGATTCTGCGGATCGAACCGATAAGGAATTGACCTCGCCGGTTGACAAGACCAGTTTTGGGTTCGGCGGAAACGGTAACAAATCCTCAGTGCGCGCCGATATTAAGAAATATCTCCAAGAAAGACGTCGGCGAAGAATTGGACCTGGCGCAAAACCAACATGGAAAGATCGCACTAAAAAACAGCTTGGAGAGTTTCACCAAAAGGTCATTCTCGAGACGATTCTTCGCCAGAAACCACTCGAGCCTTTACCCGATGGCCGTCATATTCCACTCAATCCACCGCAGCGAGGTGCCAATGGTCTTATTGACGAGCGTGCAGGAAAGCCATACTGCAGCAATTTCATACGGTCAAGTCGCTACACTATCTACGATTTCGTCCCGAAACAACTCCTCTTTCAGTTCAGCAAGCTTGGAAACTTTTACTTCCTTGTTGTTGGTACTATTCAGATGATTCCTGGTCTGAGTACTGTCGGAAGATGGACCACTATCGCACCTTTGGGCGTATTCGTCGCATTCAGTATGGCCAAGGAAGGATGGGATGATTATAGGCGCTATCGACTTGATCGCGTGGAAAATCGAAGTGAGGCTTGGGTTTTGACGGATGGAACTGGGGAAAAAAGCCGTGTTAGACACGCGGAGAAAATGAGGAGGAAAAAGGAAAAGGCGTCTGAGAGTGGTGAAGAGCACATGCTCGATGATCTCGAGTCAGGCACCACCGGTACCGCCAAATTGGGTGGAAAGGGAGATTGGACCTCGGTACAATGGCAGCATGTTCGTGTTGGCGATGTTATTCGATTGCGTCGAGATGACCCCGTTCCTGCGGATATTGTGCTTTTGCATGCTACCGGCCCTAATGGCATTGCGTACATCGACACCATGGCTCTTGATGGCGAGACGAACCTCAAGAGCAAGCAGGCCTGCCCCTTGCTCGCCGAGCGATGCAACACCCTCGAAGGACTTCGTGCAACACAAGCTACTGTCGTTTCCGAAAACCCCAACCTGGACCTTTACAGCTACGATGGTCGAGCAACAGTCGACGGCGAAACTCTACCACTGTCCATGAACAATGTCGTTTACCGTGGATCTACTCTCCGGAATACGGCCGAGGCCCTCGGTATCATCGTGAACACAGGCGAGGAGTGCAAGATCCGGATGAACGCCAACAAGAATGTCCGCGCCAAGAAACCCGCTATGCAATCAGTTATCAACAGGATGATCATGGTCCAAATCTTCATCGTTCTCATGCTCACAATGGGTCTAACTATTGGTTACTACCTGTGGAAAGATCGAACTGAGGATTTCGCTTGGTACATCAGGCGATCTGGTGTCTATAATGGCAGCGTCCCTTTTAAGGAAATCTTCTTTGGGTTCATCATTATGTTCAACACACTGATTCCCTTGTCGCTGTATATCAGTCTTGAAATTATCAAGCTGGGACAGCTATACTTGCTTAATGATGCGGACATGTATGATCCAATATCTGATACGCCCATGGTTGCGAATACAACCACTATCCTCGAGAACCTGGGTCAAGTCAGCTATGTCTTTTCTGACAAGACGGGCACTCTGACAGAGAACATCATGCGTTTTCGCAAAATGTCGGTCGCTGGTGTTGCTTGTCTGCATGATATGGACGTGCAGAGAGACCAGGAGGAGATGCGCCGACGAATCGAAGAGTCGGAGCGACCAAAAAAGGGTAAAAGCAAGGCAAGCTTCTCTGCGGCAAAGAACACAGGCCATGTCAAGACTCTCGACGGAAACGATGATACAAGTGGAAGCGGACCTCGACCAGAGCCTATTCGAACCATGTCGACAAGATCTGCAAGCCACTGGCAATCCACTGTCAACACAGCTGAGAACGCCGACATGAAGACAGAAGATCTCCTTGATTACATTCAGAGGAAGCCCAACACTGCTTTCTCACGAAAGGCAAAGCACTTTTTGCTATGTATTGCTCTCTGCCACACTTGTCTTCCCGAGAGGACTGATGATGGCGACATCACATTCCAAGCTGCCTCGCCCGATGAACTTGCTCTTGTTGAAGCTGCCAAAGATCTGGGATACCTGGTCATTGATCGGCCTGCACAAGCTATCAAGTTGGAGGCCCGAGATGCAGATGGTTCTTTGTACACCGAGACGTATCAGGTGCTGGATGTGATTGAGTTCAGCAGCAAAAGGAAGAGAATGTCGATCATCATTCGCATGCCTGATGGACGCATTTGCGTCTTTTGCAAGGGTGCTGACAATGTCATCATGCAGCGTCTGAAGTTGAGTAATCTCGCCGAAGAAACTGCCAAGAATATCGGTCGTCGGGCAAGTCAGCGACGAGCTTCTCGGCAGGACCAGGCTTTGCAACGGATCAACTCTCAAAAGAGTGTCAGTCCTTATGGCAGCCCCTATGGAAGCCCTCGCAACAGTTTTGGTTTATCCAGAGCTGAATCGTCTAATCGAGAAGGTCTTAGATTGAGCTTGGGACGACGTTCCACTGATCTGAAGCGTCTGTCACAGCAGCTTGCCCGATCACCTCGCACTTCAACCGAAATGATGAGCCCTCGACAGAGTCTTGCCCAAATGCCCTCATTCGACGATGCTGAGCGCAAGATTGACGAATCAATGGCCGCGAATGAAGGCGCCGTGTTTGAGAAGTGCTTCCAACACGTCGATGACTTTGCCAGCGAGGGTCTTCGAACTCTTATGTATGCTTACCGGTACATTGATGAGGACTCTTATCGCACTTGGAAAGCAAAGTACAGAGAGGCTGAGACAAGCTTGGTCGATCGTCAAGAACGCATCGAAGCCGCTGGAGAGCTTATTGAGCAGAGGTTCGAGCTTGCCGGAGCGACGGCAATCGAAGACAAGCTTCAGGAGGGAGTCCCAGACACCATTGACAAGCTGCGCCGAGCCAACATCAAAGTCTGGATGCTTACGGGTGATAAGCGAGAGACGGCCATTAATATTGGTCATTCTGCTCGTGTGTGTAAACCTTGGTCAGAGGTTTACGTTCTTGATGCGACTTTGGGCGAACTGAAAGAGACGATTACTGCGACTCTCAATGATGTTAGCCGTGGCATGGTTCCGCACTCTGTTGTGGTTGTCGATGGACAGACACTCGCCAAGATCGACGAAGATGATGAGCTGTCTCTTCTTTTCTACGACCTTGTTGTACGTGTTGACTCTGTCATCTGCTGTCGAGCTTCTCCCTCGCAAAAGTCCAACCTCGTTCGCTCGATTCGAAGATATGTGCCTAAGAGCATGACTCTGGCAATCGGAGACGGTGCGAACGATATCGGTATGATCCAGGCTTCTCATGTTGGCATCGGTATCTCTGGTCGCGAGGGTCTACAGGCTGCTCGAATTTCAGACTACTCGATTGCCCAATTCCGATTCCTTCAGAAGCTGCTTTTCGTTCATGGCCGGTGGAACTACATGAGGACCGGCAAGTATGTGCTTGCAACTTTCTGGAAGGAAATTCTGTTCTTCATTGTACAAGCTCATTACCAGCGCTATAACGGATACTCTGGCACTTCACTGTACGAATCATGGAGTTTGACCGTCTTCAACAGTGCCTTTACGTCACTTCCTGTTATTCTTCTCGGTATTTTCGAGAAAGATCTTCGTGCAGAGACGTTGATGAAGGTTCCAGAATTGTACACTTTTGGACAGAGGAACCTCGGATTCAGATTCTCGCAGTACTTTGCATGGATGTTCATGGGTGTTGTGGGGAGTTTTGTGATCTGGTACTTTACTTGGTGCGTTTACGATAAGATGTTTTATGATCGGGATAACAGTATCTTTGCGATGGGCATGGTTAGTTTCACTGTTGCTGTCATCTTCATCAACATCAAGCTCTTGTAAGTTCTCCAATGCGCGTTTTGAGCTGTACTGACTGCTGCAGGATCCTTGAAGTGCACACCAAAACTGTTGTGACCTTTGGTGGCTGTCTGATATCTGTCGCTGGCTGGTTCTTGTGGATGCTGGCCTTATCAGGTATCAAACCCAAGAGTTTTGGCCCTTATATTGTCCGGGACACTTTTATTGATAACTTTGGCCGCACACTACAATGGTGGACGCTCGTGTTGCTTGAGCTTATCGTGCTCATTGTGATCGATCTGGTTGTTCAAGCTGTTCGACGAGTCTACTTCCCCGGAGACCAGGATCTGATGCAACGGATCGAGAAAGATGGCAATGTGGACAAAGTCTTTGGAGATGGAAAAGACGTTGAAGAAGGCGACGGCGAAGCAGAGAGAATTCTCTCCAACCAGCCAACGCCAGGTGTTGACATAGTACAAGACAGGAGACATCGTGGGAGCCACGATGATTATCAACCGAGGTTCACAGCGACAGCAGAAGAGAGGGAGAACCCAATGGAGCAATGGCGGGGATGAAGGAGTTTCTTATGTTTAGTATATCCACGGATGATCAAGGTGCCTCTCACGGGAATGGCTGGACTACAGGCGCTGGAGTTGGGATGGGACTGCGAATTGGTTAGTTATTGTGAGCGTTCGTATGACGTATTGTTGCATTGTTATAGTGTATCGGATGAATGAATGAATAAATACCGCGATATCGCACATTACCAAGGCTTGCTATATTTGCTATCTCGATGTTGTACAGGGCTCCCCGCTTCGGTAAATGTCTCCCCGATTCCCCGGACTTATCAATTGGTCCTTGTTACATGAGACACGCTACGGTGAGCTTCCGTCATCATCAATCCATTCCGAGTCTTCCATTCCGGCCGCTAGAATTAAGGTCATCGGTGTGATTACCGAAGCACGTGGAGAAAGATCAACAGTGACCTCGGCGCAAGGTGAGATATCTACCGTGCCTCTTTAATACTACGTCCCCCAAATCCCAGAGAATGTGAGAACTCACCGTCATTCAGTCTCTGTTTCTAATTTATTCGCCATAAAAAATATCGAAATGGGCGCTGCTTGTCCTCCGGCGACACAACCGCCGCCGCTCAAACCTGTTCCTTGCGCTTCTTCGCTACACCCGGCATTTTTCACAGACAGGTTCCGAAGAGCGCCGACTTCTTTGACTACGGGATCGGTTGCTAGTCCTGTGACACTGGGATATGTTTATCAGGAAAGTGAGAGGAGAAAACCGAAGCTATGAGACTCTAAATGGAGGATCGGAGACAAAACCGACGATTTATTTGCACATTCGGGTGAAGATAACCCAGCGACCAAGGATGAGACGCCAAGTGTTTGGGGCGGTGGATTACGACACTTTTACACGATTAAGACAACATTGAGAGATGGATTGATATTGGGGTATCAGTTTGATTGAAAAGAGGACTTTGTTGCATAATTATACCCTTTTGCCCGGGTTGTCCGTCCCATCTGTTCGCCTAGGAAATACAGTTTCAACAAGAAGGAAATATTAAAAGGAATGGCTCCGCGCTCAAAAACCCTACCTTAACCAGACCCATTCTTGATAGCAATCACAATAGCCATGATGATGAGGAAAACTACGAGTGCCAAGAGTGCCATGAGCTTGACGTTCTTCCACCACATCTTGCGCTTGAGGCCACGACTGCGCACGCGGAACTCTCGCGCGCTGCCACCAAGACGGTCCGTCTTATCAACCAGCAAGTCCAGTCTTTCTCCGCGCTCAAGAAGACTCTCAATGTTCTTGGTCATAATCCCCCTAACATCGTCGATCTCGCGCTTGGCGTTTCCGATGGCATCGTCGCGACCTCCACTTGTAGTACCGTACTCGATCATAAGAGACTTGAGTTCCGAGTTGAATGATGCTGCGCCGTAGTTGGGCATGTCGGAGAAGTCAGTGCTCTCGGGAAATTGCTGCAGGAAGCGCTTGCGGATTTCGAAGAGATAGCCGAATGGCACGCGACGGCCGAGTGATGAGTCGGCGATGACGAGGAATGTTAGACCGCCTGCGGAAGGGTAATCACGATGTTCAGATGGAGATTCGGAGACATAGTGGATTTGGTGTTGGCCGTGGGTGTAGGTGAGCTTTTGAGGGTTTGTATGCTCGATCTTGGGGAGGATGAGGGAGGCGAGGGATGAGGTTTGGGAGGAGGCCGATGTTGTGCATTCTGAGAGGATCGTGGTATTATGCGCGATACAGGAACTGTAGATTGTTAGCTGTGTTTGTCAATATTGATGATGATTGACGCACTAGAGTAGGGGAGTCGCAGGAGTCGATGACGACGCCATGATGGGCGAGTCTGCGTCCGAGTGTTGATAAAGTGATTGAGTGGTGTTGAAGATGAAGGCGATTCAAGATGAACCCACGAGACGAGGCTGAAGAAAGAAATAGAAGCAAAGTAACCAAGATAATTAACCCAAGTCAAGCCAAGTTAGAGTCAAGTAACAAGTCTACAATGACGACTCTGGTCGCGGCGTCTCAGCGTCATTCCCCACTCTCATGCGAACCCACGGAGGCCGGCGGAACGAATCTCCGTCTCATGGGAATTTTTTGAGACGGGTTTTCATATGATGGCAAGACTCAGTCGCAGTCGCCTTCGTGCAAAGACACGGTCATTTCACGATTGTTTTTTTCTTTTTCAAGGGGAGCATGTTTGGCTCACTCTTTGTGTTTAAGTTATGAGTTTTTCACTCCGGGCTGGAGCTTTACGAGCTCCTATTGTTCCGGTGACGAGAAGGACAATATCAACTTCACCAAGACTTTCAAGAGCGCCTTTGGGTGCTAAGAGGAAACATGGATTGAACAAAGTGGAAGCCAGAAAGGTTGGAGAGAAAAAGTCCGAATTTCCTCTAAAGCCAGTATGTTTTTATTTTCTTATTTTAGAGATGATACTTACCAATCTTAGGTGACCAAAACTGATGAGAAGAATGATATGAAGAGAATGAGATTCGGCATGGACAAAAAGTCAAGTGGTCGACATGGAATGTTCCGATCAACTGTATTGATGAAGTTTCAAGATGTCATGAAAAATGCTAGCAAATCAGCCGTGTCTGCTGCGGGTGTAGGAGAGGATGAGCTCCATCAGCAAGCTTCGATGTTTATGAAGGTGCTAGACTCAGCATTCGACATGGCCGAGCAGAACATCACCGATCGAGTCAAGAACCCCCTGTTCTGGAATCTTCGCGACGCTTTCATCCTGAAGGATATCAAGGGTCTCACAAACGAGATCCAGTACTCCTTTCAGTCATTCCTCATTCGACAGCGCTTCTCAAAGGGCCTGGAGGAGAGCCACAAGCGCCTTTTGGACTTTCGGTTTCCCTATGAATGGTTCCCTGCGACGAGAGCCATGCAGCGCACGATCCATGTTCACGTTGGACCGACGAATTCCGGAAAGACGTATAGAGCCTTGAAAGCGTTGGAGAATTCGAAGCGAGGAGTCTATGCGGGGCCTCTGCGTTTGCTAGCAAACGAGGTTTACCAGAGACTCAAGGCTAAGGGATTGCCGTGTGCGCTGTTGACGGGAGAGGAAGTTCGTTTGCCGGAAGATACGGATACGTACTTCACGAGCTGTACGGTCGAAATGGTCCCATTCAATGAGCGCTATGATGTTGCTGTCATTGATGAGATTCAGATGCTGGCTGATCCGGATCGTGGTAGCGCCTGGACATCTGCGCTGTTGGGTGTTCAAGCGAAGGAGGTTCATCTTTGTGGTGAGGATCGAACTGTGAGTCTGATCCAGAGCATTTGCGCAGGTATTGGCGATAAGTGTATTGTGCACCGATATGATCGCCTAAGTCCTCTGGAAACCATGGATGAGGCCCTAGACGGTGATTATAGCCGTCTCGAAAAGGGAGATGCGGTTGTGGCATTCAGCCGTCTAAACTTGCACGCCTTGAAACGAACGATTGAGAAGAAGACTGGGCGACGATGTGCGATTATTTACGGATCTTTACCGCCTGAAGTGCGCGTTCAGCAAGCAGCGCTCTTCAATGACCCCGACAACGATTACGACTTTATTGTTGCCAGTGACGCTATCGGCATGGGTCTGAACCTGGAGATTCGACGAGTTATTCTTGAAGCAGTCGCCAAATTTGACGGAAGTCATAACAGAATGCTCACGTATCCTGAGCTGAAGCAGATTGGTGGTCGAGCTGGACGATATCGAACTGTTCGCAACGCCGCTGAAGCAGGGACAAATGCCGAGGTTGCTAGTGGGGAGGAGAAAAAGGTTGGCTATGTCACAACTATGGATAGCCAAGATCTCAGGTCGGTCCATCGAGCCTTTGACGCCAATGTCGATGATATCGAGGCTGCGTACATTTCACCACCGGCTGCCGCTATCGAGCGCTTCTCAACATACTTCCCCAAGGGAACACCTCTGTCGTTCATCCTCATGCGCATTCGAGAGCTGGCGTCTGTGAGCAAGCAGTACAGAATCCACATCTCTCCAGATAAGCTAGAGATTGCCGATCACGTCCAGGACATCCCTCTGACGATCTATGATCGACTTTTGTTCACCAACTTGCCCGTGAATACACGAGCTCAGAACGCGATATCTGTTCTTCGAGCCCTCGCCAGGATCGTCGCTAACAGCGAAGACGGCACACTTCTCAAGATTAAAGAAATTCCCCTGGAGAACCTCGACATCGACTTTAAGACGTTCAAGGGCACGTCGATGGAGTATCTTCACAGACTTGAATCACTACACGCGGCTATCAACCAGTATATCTGGCTATCCTATCGTTTCAGCGGCATGTTCCGCGATCAGAAGCTAGCATTCCACGTCCGATCCCTCGTTGAAGAAAAGTTGATCGATACACTGGAGAGGCTTGATTTCACAGAAACTGACCTCAAGGGCTTCCGATCGAGGAACAGAAAGGAAGCGCGCAAGACAACAACATCGCGTGAGGAATTGGGAGAGACAGACCTTAAGAATCTGGAGCAGGAGTCGGATGATACACCGATTGGAGATGAGCTGGACTGGAAGGCAGCTGCTCCGACGTCAGGATGATTGTATAGTACATGACATGGCATATAAACGGCGTTGGATTGGGACTGTATAGAGATGGATTGGATGTACTTTATTACTAGAACAATGTATCACCACATTTGTACAATAGATGATGCGTCATGAAATATCATGGTAAATTCCCGCACGTGCCTATGTTTTAAGACCGAGTGTGCAACATGTTTGTCTGATGCTTCTGAGACATGTAGGTACCTTAGAGTTTAGCCAGCTGGTCTTTATTCGCCAATTTGAAGGTAGCCTACAATTTCAGGCAGCAGCATATGAATAGCCTTTGTCCTCCACTCGTAATAGACTTTTTCGTTCGTCCAATGAGCCAGATCATCTCTTTTAATTGTTGGTTGTTATGGTTTGTCCAAGCTGTAGCCAATCGAACCCCTCTCCTGGATCTCAAAATTCAGGGACCGTAGGGCTCCCGGGCTGCTCCACTTGTCGTCATTCAAGGCATTGACCCCTGTCCGCAGCCTATTTAGAGTGGGCATCTCAGCTGAGCGAGGCTCTCCACTTTCTTTCACGCTGACAACTCTAGCTCCAAGCTTTAACTTCAACTGCTCATTGCTCTGTAGACAGTCTCTTGTACAGCAAAACCGTCTCTACAGTTATACCGTGTTTACGACAATCGCAATGGAGTCGTCGAGCGGCTTTCACCCCTCCTTCGCCAACAACGCCGTGCCATCTGCACCGTACGTCCGTCGAGCACCCAGCCCGCCATTCATTCACATCCCACCGACAGGACAATGCGGAGTCTCCGCTGCGCCCATCCTCCTCCCATCGTACGAACAAGTCGATTCGAGTCAGTTGACGGCCCACGATGTCAAGATCATCACGCAAAACATGCAGCAGATCGCTACAGATCGCGCGGCAGATTGGTCCTACGAGCAGCGACGTGACGCCCAGAAGCTCGTGGACTTTTTGTACCTTGGTCCCAACAGCACCGCCAAGGATATCAAGCGGCTGCAGGAGGAGGGCATCACTATGATTGCTGTAGCGAGGGATGCGCGCATGGCGGGGGTCAAGCTCATGAGTGTTGAGAAGGCTGCGAAAACGCTCGACATTGAGGTCCGATACATCGATCTGGAGGGCAACGATAAGCTGATCAGTTCGTTCCCCAACATTATCCGGCTGATCAACGACCATCTTCTCTCCGTGTATCACAGCCAAGCCAAAGGTCGTAACAAGAACGGCGAACTGCTCGTTGATCCAAGCTCATTCCGCCGCGGCAAAGTCCTCCTCACGTGCGAGACGGGCAACGACAGATCAGCCGCCATCGCCGCAGCCTACATCATGGCAGTCTTTGGAAAGGACATGATCACCGCGGTTCAATTCATCAGCATCCAACGGTTCTGCTGCGCTTTCGACGAGGACACCAAGCGGAAGCTGCAGTGCTGGGAGGATATCTTACGGGCGCGCTCGCAAGTCGCTATGGAGCAGTCTGTTCCTCCCAACGCCTCACATACGAAGCGGCATATTGATGATGTGATGGACACGAGTGAGGATCCTAATGATAAGGGGGAGTTTGCGCTGGACCAAGATCGATTCAATGGACGTGGATCGTTTGCGCCGTTTGTGGATATGTAGAGATGAGGGTGGATTGACTCAAGGTCGAGTAGAGGCGTGGCGTTTCGGTCTGTTATAGATACCCTGTATATATATTGGCAACGTCGGATTTTCATATCTGATGCATCTTGGCAATGGGATTGTTTGTTTTGTATTGTGTTTCTCGATGGTCTCAAAGATGCCGAGGGTCCTCGGTTGTGTTGCTTAGAGAGCTAGAATTTAATCTCATAATATTGTCTAAGTGTGCGTTGTTCGACTTGGAATGGGTTACCAAAGAATGAAATGTATACTTGGCTTGGCGCTGTAACCGCAGTTTTTGCTTCATAATTTGTGAGAAAATGAATGAAATATAAACTGTTTGAGTGCTAAAGCTTAGTGAAGCCATGATCATGAGTGAATTGCATATATGTACTCTTTCATCAACCTGGAAGCCGATAGTGTCTAGGGTTTGGCTATGTGCTTAACTGAGATTTCTTGTTGTAATAAATGAAGCAGCTATCACTTCTTTCATAAAAGATGAAAGAAACTGTTATCTCGAGTTGCTCACTGAAATATTATGAGCTGCTCACTCACACTGTTAAAGTGTGACTGGCAGCTGTAGACACCTGGCAGTGAGTGACAGACAATTCGACCTTGATGAGACAACAAGTTCTTGAATCATCGGAGTTCATAAACAAACAGGCGTGGATTATAGATTGTCACATGATTGTTAATTGTCTGTCTCGGTTGTTTTTTGGTCCCTGATTGTCCACATCTTCGCGTCCTTCATTCACACACTTCAACTCAACTCTATCTCATCCTCTTCTCACTCATTCTTGATACACACTTTGCTCTCATCGCTCACATAAAATGCTACACATATGATATTTGGATTTCAGACTTTTTCATCTTCACTTTGTTACTAACTTGCTTTCAACCTGGCAACCTCACGACGCGTCCTCAATACTCAACCTCGACACCACCATCATGGAGCACCTCAACAACACCACACCTCGGCCTCAGGAAAGACAATAGGATGATCTCTCTTGGGGAGTGAAGTGGATTATCCTCCGTGTATTCAGCAACAAAAACCGCTTCGCAAAAGTCGCCAGTCTCATCTTGCATCTCAGCAACCAACAGGTCAAGGACTTTATGGAGACTTACCTCCGCGAATATTACAAGTGGCGGGTCTGGCAAGAGAGTATTGAGAAGATACCTAACGCTGACCTGCTTGAATATGCTCTTGAGAAGAGACAGACTGTCGCAGAGCTTCTACGTGAATATCGCCCTCTTCTCTGCACTGACAATGTTCGGGACCAAGACAAACAAAAAGGCGTCGAGTTTCTGCAGGGATTGAAGATATCTGGTGTAGTTGAAGAGTTTTTGGAGTATACAGAGAATGGCCTGCTTGACTTTCTTCGACTGGATATAGAGTGGGAGATCCTCCAGGATGCTATCGACAAACAGCAGATGCTTGGTTCGTTGGAACTTGGGTGGCTTGACCATGAGAAAGTCGAACTACTCATGGCTCAGTTTTCCACTCCTGAACCACCTACGGGTCCATTCAGGTATCCTGAGTTGGGAGATCCATTCTTGGGTACTGTTAAGAGAAGACTTGCACCTCCACCAGCTGATGCCCCAGACGAAGACATTACGATGAAAGATGACGGCTACGATTCGGATGCGACACACGATGCAACTGAAGATAAAAATGAGAACGAAAAGCCACGCGATAAAGGAAAACAGCCTGCAAGCCATGAACAACAAGATGAAAAAGCTGCCACAGATGCTCAACTCCGCCCCCTGACGTCCCTCATCCCAGGACCACTCGGCGAAGTGCCTCTCCCGTATCAGCGAAACATCTTACAAATGGTCTCTCAGAGATATTACCACGAAGCTTACACCCATTTGCAAGGAAGAACAGTGTCTACTCTTGTAGAGGAAGAAAGAACACCGCACCCGCCAGCCTCGGCGTATTGTCCCACAGGGTTTCACTACCTAGCAAAGCAAAAGCAGGTCCGTGGGCTTATTGGGCCTGAAGGTGGAAGGAGGCCTATGCAACGAGGTGATGTTGAGCACGGAGAGGGGTCTGAGAGACAGGAGGCGAGAGGAAATGCTTCATCGTCGGCTGGAAGGGTGCCTGGTGCGCCTCGGCTTTCTCGAAGGGGCTTGGAGGCTCAGACGATTTTGACATCTCACTTTGAGGATGCGTTTCTGAATGACCCAAGATACGACTACATCATGAATCAGCGCCAGAAGCCGGTGTATTTGGAAGAGGTCCCAGAGAGTGACATGGAACAAGAAGAACAGTATCCAGCCTTCACACCCGCCCCTGACGAAGAACCTTTATCATTCATCCAAGCAAGTGGTTCAACACTCCAACCAAATCAATACTCTGCACCCACCATCCTAGGCCGAACAGTCCCTATCGACGACTCTACACCATCTCAGCAACTTCGGAAGATGCTCGACGCCAACTGGTCCGGCTTTCTCAAAAAGAAGGGAAGCAAATCAACAGCAAACTCAGTTACACGACAGAGCAGGGCATCCCAAGACATCGAGAGCGAGATAGAAGCTGATCCCATGACCATGCCGATTGATGTCCCCGAGCCAGAGAATGATGGCGATTACAACCCGAAGAAGAGAACGCCCAAGAAGGCTGGACGAGGGAGACCGAGAAAGGCTAGTCTCAAGAAGAGGGAGAGTGAGGGGAGGATCTAGTGGGTGTTGAGGTCGGCAGTGAGGAGATGTTGCTTAGATTGGAGGCGAAGGTTCACTGCTGGTTAGATACGGGGGGGTTGGATTATGTACTTTGGCATGCGAGCGATTTGGCCTAGTTTGCTTTCACTTAGGGGGACCGTCACTTGGTGATTGAATAGCTCTGTTCATAAATGAAATGAAATGATCATCTATATATGTTGTAACAAAACTCCAGACCAAGACGGTATACAGGTCTAAACTGATCAAAAACTCCCCTAAGAATGCATAATAGCCCCCTAAACTGGCCTTAACTTTTACAAGCCCTTCTAAACTTAGGGTATTCATCATAAACTTTTTAAAACTCCTCTAAAAACCCTGAAACTCCTCTGGTAAGTCCGGCTGCTCCATCCACCAAGGTTGCGGGTAGGCGACCGAATGATGCTGCCCCAGTCCGTTGTCTATTCCCAGACCTATAGAGTAATTGGGGGCCTGGGGAGGGGAAGGAATCTGGGGAGGGCAAGGGAGAAATGGAGAGGGAGTCGGAACCCAGGCGGGAACGGGAGCCGGAGCCGGAGCCGGAGCCGGAGCAAAATTGAGAGCCGGAGCAAAATTGAGAGCCGGGGCAACCGGGGGAGCGAGATGGGAGGCAAGAGAAGGAGCAGCAGGGGGGACAGAAGGAGGGTGCTGGTACAGAGGACCAGCAGCCTGAGAATATTGGCCCGGGGCTGGAGGGTAAAGCCCCAGGGCTGCCTGTGACGGATTCTGGCCGTAAGGCTGACCAGGGACTCCATAAACAGGCACCTGAGGAGCCTTCGCAGCCTTATCAGCTGCCCATTTTGCCCCCCAAACTGGCAACAAACGACCGAAACTCTCTAGGTCCATTTGCTGCATCAGCTTGTTTGGAGTGAGCAGCTTTGGCGGCTTGGCGGCGCGCTTGGAGACACGCTTGGGGGCTGTCTCCCTCTTGACGGCAGCCCGGGACTGCCTGGGCTCCCTCTTGGCAGCAGCCCGGGACTGCTTGGGCTTGGATGCCTCCTCAAGTTCAAGAGACACGCTCTTGAGGGCCTCGTTGGCGGCCGCGGCTGGGTCGAACTGAGACTCCTGGGGCTGCGGCACTGTGTTGTCTTTCTTGGGGAAGACAGTTTCTGCCGCAGCCGAAGGGGTCTCGGCGGGAAGAGCCAAGGGCTTGTTGCCATTGACGTTGGGGGAGGGGGAAGGAGAAGAGGAAGGGGAGAGGGAAGTGGATGGGGGTGTATCCCAGGGGACCCGATCCTCAGGAGGCGGAGAACACGAAGCGGCGTGACCTTGCTCTATGTTCTGAGCAACATACTCTTCGATAGGCTGGAGAAGCTGACTGTATGCATCGAGGTCTGAGGGTGAAGAGGTCGACATGTTGCCAAATTGAAGATAAGAAGAGAGAATAGAAGTTGTTCAAGTATTAATATACTTGTTAGTATGAAAGTGATGTGTGGAAGAGTATTGAGAGTAGAGATGAACTTGAAGATACGAACAGAGAAGAAGAAGAGGCTGCCGAGAAGGGGGATATTTATAGTCTTTGGGACAAAATAATTCAGGTGTAGCCCTAAGATAGTGTTTCCGACTGTGAGGCTGTTCATTAAGCACTGCTGGTAAAGATGAAAGCACATTGGACGGCAGAATTTGTGATGCTACTATCAACCTTCAAAAAGATGAAGGCAACCATTCTCCTGGTGAGAAGAGCGAAGAACATGGACATGGGGGTCACCAGCATCAGACTGGCCACCCAAGAACCATCATCTATTGGTTCAAGCTGAAAACTCTTTGGCCGAGTCACTCAAAGTGGCACCGAGAAGGAGAACGCGTGACGAAGTATATTAAGGGGTAGTCTGAAGGTTCATAAGAAATTCGTAAATGCAAAGTTTTTGCCTCGGGCCGTAAGGGCGAATGAAGCCGAGAGTGTGAATCCAAGTATCAGGGGAGTCAATTGAGAATCATTATCTATTCGTCCACGCGGAATCTTTTGGGTTGAACTCTGAGGTTGAGTCACTAATAGAAGTATAAAAAGGGCAGAGCTGGCATAGCCGAATGTATGGAGGTGTCTTCTGATAGTACATTGGTACTAAGACGCCTCAAACCCTTGCCTTGAGCCATAAGAGCGAATGGGGCAGAGAGAAACTGCACGAGTGAGTTATCTGATTTTGGGATATACTCTGTGCTGAAATCTCTTACATCAACAAAAGTCAGCAAATGAGTCAAACACAGGGCAAAGAGTCTCTTGTATGAGGCTCATGTGCCAATGATGGCAGGCTTTAACCCCCCCTGAATATCAGAGGTGAGTGCCTTCCATCAGTAATTCATTTGATAAAACACGGGCATTGAGGCGAAAAAAAGATCTACAGAAGTACACTACCACGAGGAAACATACCAAAGTCTTGTGGAAGAGAACGGAAAGCAGAATAAATCGACAGGGATCGATTCAACAGGCCATCAAGTGAGGCGCCACCGAGGTGAGGTGCAGCTGCAATCGTGTTAATGAGAAAACCTAGGCACTGACATCTGAAACATTCCGATGTAAGCTCAAGGCTGGGACAACGAATCAGAGCTGTTTATTTGGGTTTGAAGTACTATAAACTTCCTGTCTAGTTTTCCAAACGTATTGAACTTTTGCGCAGCTGAACCTTTATTGTGTCATTGCCTGAGTCCACTATTGCCACACCCCCCAGGGACGTAACTCTGCGAGGTCAGTGTCAGACAGAATGCACAGCATGGTATGAAATTTCCTGCTGAGTCGAAAATCATTTTTCTTTGAGCACATTAGAGCACATTAGGGACCACGAGATGGCTCGACGGGCTTCTTTGAGGCCATGGATTCTCCGTGAACAATTGGCTTGCTCAACACGTGCGATTTTAAGCGTAACCTTGGCTTAGTAGGCGGCAGTGTCTGGAGAAGGCGAATGGTACGTACCTAGAGACCAGAAGCACAGTCGAATGAGGCCTTGTAGACATTCCGAGGAAATGGTGTGAAGAAATTGGGGGAAGTTGGGATGATTTGCAGTGAGATATCTCGGCCATGGTTCTCGTATTACATGGAGTGTAGTTGATATGCGGCTCAACGATGAACGCTATGAGGCCTGTATAAGTGTGGCACCCGCATTCGGTACCAAACCTACTCGATATCCTCATAAAACTGCTTAAAACGATCGCGATACTTCAGTGGTGTTTAGAGTGATTGAGACTGCGAAATAGTGTCTGTGTGTTTCTTGTTATTGTTTGCCCGGCGTTTGCTCTAGGATTGTTGCTAGTTGGAGATTAATAGAAACAAGAATGGTGTGACCCGTGATTGATATTGTTGCAGCCTCTTGCTGTTACACTAAGGCAAGCATCCGCCCAAACAACATCCCTCCGTAGCCTCCACCTCAAGGCACCTGCCACCCCGACAATCATTTCCTTGTCTCCCATCTCTCATTTAATCGCCGCAATCATCAGTGTAAAGGTCTCTTCTATTCCTTTGATCGCTCTCGCAATGCGAATGTTTACAGCATCTGTATCTTCACCCTTCAGTAGTAAATAATCCACTCCTCAACATGTCAGACCACGAGTACATCGACACTGATGACGAAGACGATCGATATCGCCTGATCGTGAACCCTTCAAAGCCTCGAAAGATTACAGAAAAGAAGCTCCGAGACCAGGCTGCTCTACAGGCGCACATAGAAAAGACACAGAGAGACGCCGCGAGGAGTGCCGTTCCTTTCAGCGATCCTAGCAAACATTCCCTCGCCCAGCTCATGAACCAGTACGAGGGCCACAAGATCATCGCGTCGCCTCGAGAATACCAGATTGAACTGTTCGAGCGCGCTAAAGAGAGAAACCTCCTCGTGGTATTGCCCACAGGTATGTTTCCGCCACCCATCTGGAGGTTTGCTGACAGTCCAGGCACCGGCAAAACACTCATCTCGGCCTTGCTGCTACGACATCACCTCGAACAAGAGTTGGAAGCTCGAGCCATCGGGAAGCCCAAGAAAGTCGCCTTTTTCCTTGTCGAAAAGGTCGCCCTTTGTGTTCAGCAACATGCAGTCCTCAGCTGCAACCTCGGAGCCCACCCAGTCACCAAGTTCGTGGGCCATATGAAAGGCATGACGAAGACTAAAGAATACTGGGATGAGAAGTTTGGCGAGAACATGGTGGTAGTCTGCACTGCCCAGATTCTCCTCGACTGCCTCACTTGCGGCTTCATCACCATGTCCCGAATAAACCTCCTCATCTTCGACGAAGCACACCACACAAAGAAGAAGCACCCGTACGCTCGTATCATGGACGGGTATTATTACAAACACGAAGGCGAAAAGCCTCGCATACTGGGAATGACTGCTTCGCCGGTGGACGCGCGAACCAGGGACGTGAAAGACACGGCCTTGGAGCTTGAGAGGTCTCTTGACAGCCAGATTGCCACGATTTCAGATGAGGTGCTGATGGAAACCATGCACCGAAAGAAGCAGACCGAAGAAACTGTCAACTATAGCAGGCTTGACGCTCCTGATGATACAAAGACGCACCTGTGGGACCAGATCTTTGCCTTGGTCTCTCGCAACGAACAGTTCAAGTTGTCGCTCGAATTCACAAAAGAGGCCTCGTCAGTCCTCGGCACTTGGTGCGCGGACCGTTATTGGGAGCTTGCAATGACCGATCTCGAGACTGAACGGCTCGCAGCCAGAACTAGTCGGGAATTTATTGGAGACATTGCAGTAACGAGAGCAGATCAAGCAACAGAGGCCGTCCGGCGTGTCCAGAAAATTGTTCGGGCTCACAAGTTTGGTACGGTCGACCCAAAGGCTGACGGTCTCTCCGCCAAAGTCAAAAGTCTCCACGAGATCTTGGTGCACGCTTTCACAATGGACGGCACCAAACGTTGCATTGTTTTTGTTGAGAAGAGATACACAGCCCGTCTACTTTCGGATCTGTATAGCCAGCCTTTCATGAGGATCCCAGGAATGTCTGCTGCATACATGGTAAGTAGTAGCCTTTCCCATTGACTCTGCTAACAATCCCAGGTCGGCTGTCAATCCATCAATTCGAGCGTCGGCACCATGTCGTTTCGAGACCAAGTCCTGGCTCTCCACGAATTCAAGCGCGGCAACACCAACTGCCTTTTCACAACCCCGGTTGCAGAAGAGGGCATCGATGTTCCAGATTGCGACCTTGTCATTCGTTTCGATCTCTACAACTCCGTCATCCAATACTTGCAATCCAAAGGACGCGCCCGACAAGCACGTTCTCGATACATCACAATGATGGAACAGGGCAATTTGACACATATTCGAAGTGCGAAACAGGCATTGAGGGACTCACAAGCCCTTGAGAAGTTCTGCCTCTCTCTTTCAGCTGACCGAAAACTTCATGATGATTTGATAGACGAGGACATGGAGATGGTGGTTGAGCGCATGCAGCATCAAGTGTACGAGATACCGTCGACAGGCGCACGCCTTACGTTTCCCGCCAGTCTCGAAATTCTGGCCAGATTTGCTTCTCACTTGTCAACTGATAGCTACGCCAAAGTTGAATATCAGGTACAAAAGGTTGGCGATCGATACCTGGCTGACGTGGTAATGCCATTCCAGTCTCCAGTCAATTTTGTCAAGGGTACGCAACAGCGTAGCAAATTGATGGCCAAGTGCTCTGCAGCATTCGAAGCCTGCAAGATCCTAATCAGAGACAAACATGTTGACGGCAATCTTCAGCCGACATTCAAGAAAAAGGTCCACGCTATGCGAAACGCACGGCTGGCTGTGAGTTCAAACAAGAAGGCTGACTACGACATGCGATTACGGCCAGAGATTTGGGCTGAGCGAGGAGAGTGGACTGAATGCTTTGCGACTACAATCACCATCAAGGACGGGGGCGCCCTTAGTAAGGCTGTGGCCGGAAGGTCGTTGATGCTTCTCTCGCGCAAGCCAATGCCGAAACTGCCAGGCGTTCCTCTATTCTTTGGCAATGGACACTCCTCCATCGCTGAATTGACGCCTATCCAGGAGGCTCTTCAACTCGACCCCGAAGAAGCGGACGGATTGACCAAGTTCACACATCGTGTATTCGCCGATGTGTTCAGCAAAGAATACGATACCACGTCCGACCAATATCCATACCTCCTCGCACCTTGCGCCGAAAATCCTCAGTCGGACACTCGATCACATATTGACTGGGATGTTGTCAATACTGTGAGGGAGAACGAGGTACTGGAATGGGAGAATGCGCCAGAAGACTTCTTCTTCAATAAGCTTGTGACTGATCCATATGATGGAGGACGCAAGCTTGTCATCAAAGGTATCGACAAAACGAAGAAGCCCTCCGATCCCACACCCGAAGGAGTCCCCGAATCAAGAAGCCGAGCTTATAGGTTTGTGGAACCGACAATCATGCAATACAGCAACAGTCTATATCATAAAACTCGTCAAAAGGTGAAGTGGCGGGATGATCAGCCTGTAGTCAAGGCGGAGTTGCTTTCGCTACGACGAAACCTTTTGGATGAGTTTGAGGTTGACGAGAAGGTCAACATGGAGTGTTTTATCATTCTGGAACCTCTCCATGTGTCTCCTGTAAGTTAGGTCCCTGTCTTGAAGCTTTTCTAATTTTTGCAGCTACCCATTGACGTGGTCTCTATGGCCATGGCATTTCCAGCAATCATTCACCGAATAGATTCCGTCCTGATTGTCTTGGATGCATGCAATCTTCTTGGCCTTGAAATTCCACCGGAATTAGCACTAGAGGCAATGACCAAAGACAGCGACAACTCTGGAGAACATGACACAGAACAAGTTAATTTCCAAACTGGCATGGGCGACAACTATGAACGATTAGAGTTCCTCGGTGACTGCTTCTTGAAGATGGCTACCACGATCTCAATCTACACGCTCATGCCCGATGGCAACGAGTGCAAATACCACGTTGAGCGCATGCTTCTCATTTGCAACCAAAACCTCTTCAACCATGCGGTTGATCGCAAACTACAAGAGTTCATTCGATCCAAGGCTTTCGACAGACGAACTTGGTACCCCGATCTTCCGCTCAAGAAAGGAAAGGCACCGAAAACTTCAATGAAGCATAACCTGGCTGACAAGACGATTGCGGATGTGTGTGAAGCTCTCATTGGAGCGGCATATCTCACAAGCAAGGACAGCAACATGGATCTGGCTGTCAAAGCCGTGACGAGGATGACCAAGTCAAAGAACCACAGGATGAAGGCTTTCAAGGATTACTATAAAGCCTACAAGGTTCCTGAGTGGCAGGAAGGTAATGCATCTGCCTCTCAGCGCAGCCTTGTACAAAAGGTGGCACAAGCGACAGGGTACCGCTTCAAGTCTGCACAACTTGTACAGAGCGCATTCAAACACCCTTCATGGCCGTATGAGTCTGTGCCAGATTACCAACGCATCGAGTTTCTAGGCGATTCACTCCTAGACATGGCCATTGTCGATTATCTATATCGAAACTTCCCCAGGGCAGACCCTCAGTGGCTGACGGAACACAAGATGGCCATGGTATCGAATCAGTTTCTTGGCTGTCTCTGCGTTAAGCTTGGTCTGCACCGACATCTACTTTCGAGTACATCAAGCCTCCTTAGTCAGATCCGAGATTATGTCGTGGAACTCGAGGTTGCTGAAGAGAATGCCCGTCAAGAGGCAAAGGAAGATGGAACTCCCATGCGCCAGAACTTCTGGCTCAAAGTAGATTCGGCACCAAAAGTCTACGCCGATGTGGTTGAAGCTCTTGTTGGAGCCATGTTTGTCGATTCAAAGTACAAATTTTCGGTCGTCGAGAATTTCTTCACCAAGTTCATCCAGCCATACTTCCAAGACATGAAGCTCTACGATACCTTTGCGAACAAACACCCAGTCACGTTCCTCTCCAAGAAAATGCACCAGGAATTCGGTTGCACAAACTGGCGCATCAGCGCAGAAGCTGTACCATGCAGTGCTGACCAAGGCATGGCGGCACTGAAAGATACAGAAATGTGCGCTGTGTTTATGGTGCATCAAAAGGTCATCGCGGATGACACATCTGAGAGTGGACGATACTCTAAGCAGCGTGCTGCGGAGAAGGCTCTCAAGATACTTGGTTCGTTTGGTGAGGATGTTGAGGCGGCCAAGAGGTTTTTGGGGTGTGATTGTCAGCTTGGAGGGGGGGATGTCGAGGTTGATCATGGAACAGCTGTTTGAGCTGAAGCCGACACTAGAGTTGAGGACATTTGTTTTATAGACGAAGCGTGTTACAGCGTTAGAAGCATAGACAAAGATCATAGAGCAATTAACAGCGTTGCCTTGATGGTTCCTGGTCCTTGAAGTGTAGGTTGAGACAGACATTACTGAGCTAGCTTCACCTTGACTCTAGACACGATGGCATATCCCATATCCAAGGACTCTAAATGACTAAACATCTTCTGATTTCCTAATGTACCCATTCATTACTGTCTGCCTTTCCCGGCTACAATGCTAGAAAGCCCCCGTCTATCAGGCATAACATACCCATCCCTCGCCTCAACACTCCCCCACAGCTGCGGCGAATAATACACAAACGGCAGCTCCTCAAACGCCAAAACCGAATTCCCCTTGATAAACTCCTCAAAACTCATCTCCCTCCGCCCAGCAAGCGCAATCTGGATCTGCTGCACCCAGAACATCGCCTGCGTCAAACCTGTCCACTTGGCAATCTCCAACGCCGTCGACGACGCCAGCGAAGCATCACCGCGTTTTGTGCTCGTAGCGGTAGATTTGGTCTTTTCTGTTAGACGGTTGAATAGGAAGGTTATGAGGCTCGCGTGGCTGGCGACGTTGAGTTCGGACTCGGGGATGAGTCTTGCTTCGTCGATGAGGATGGATGCTAGGAAGTCTAGATCTTCGGAGGGGGGGAGGTGTGTGTTTCTTGAGCGGTGGTTTGCGGCGTTTATCATTTGTGAGACAGCGAGGTCTTTTCTTGCTTGTGAGGGTAGGTTGAAGATATTGGGGAGGGGTTTCTTGTCGGGGTTCACGAATGTCATTCGAGCGGCGATGCTCTCCCATGTTGACTGGGAGTAGTATTCTTTCCACTCGCCACCCTTGATGTCGAAGAGGGATTTGAACGCCTCGTAAGTGGTGTATTGGCTTTCGGACGATTCAACCTCTAAGGAGCGGGTATAAGCGTGGATGATCTGGATCCAGAAATATGCCTGTGTCTCTGAATACGGAGGAACGGAAGAATCCGAAGCTCTCAGCCGCATCGTCGAAGACTGTAAAGCCTCAAGGGCCTGTTTAACAACACCTCCCCGTCTGAGCTTCGATGAGAGAGTCTTTTGAACCACCGAGAACGCAAACCGGGGCAGTCGATCAACATCATTAGTACCTTTCTCTTGCAAAGGCGCAGAAGTGACCTGCTTAATCGTAGGAAGAGGCTGTAAATCCGGCAGACTATAGTTATTCCTAGCTAGTTGCGAGAATAATAGGTCCTTAGAGTAGTATTGTCTCCAGAGGCCTGAGTTCATGAGTTGAGGCGCTGAGAAGACGATGTCGGCGTAGTCCTCTCGCGAGGGGAACTTTTCGAGTGAGTGTGTTTGGTATTCTATTGCAGCGACTTGGATTTGGTGAAGCCAGAATATGGTCATTGTTCTAAAGAGTTAGTAACAAGAGATAGAGAGTGGATGGGCGACTTACTTGTGCGCTGTGTTGCGGAACCTCTCAGGGTTTCCCTCCCGCAGGCGATTCAAATGCTCCATGAATTCATCAGCACACTCCAAGAGTCCCAAGCCTCTTCCAAAACAATCATGCATGACGAAAAAGCCGGCTCTGAGATGAGTGTAATGATCCCACGCCTCCAAACTCCCATCTAGAAACGAGTCCCAGAAGGTGTTTGCATCAGCACCCTCAGCATTAGCCGTTCTGATCTTATTGCGAAGCTCCTCGTCACTCGGCCCCTTCTCTCTCAGCTCAATTTCAGCCTTCGTATCCTTGGCTGCATTCTTCGGTTTTAGAGTCTTTCGTATCTCATCCATGACATTGTGCACCTGACAGCCCCAAAGGGCGCTTAGACCAGGAGTATCCAAGATCTTGATATCGAGCTTATCAGCGTATGGTCTAATCTCAGCTTCCAAATTTGCTTTTAAATCTTTTACGATTTTTGGCCGTTCTTCTTCTGGGAGGAGATCTTGTTTGTTGAAGATGATAAACATGTGCTTTGCTCCGTGTTCAAGCATCATGTTCATTCCCATGCGGAGATACTCGAGTGAGAACTCAACGCGATCGGGGTCTGTGTCTGTGCAGCTTTGTATGAAGATTAGGAAGCGATCTTGGGTCATGTAGTGTCGTATAAGAGGGCGGATGGCATCGCAACCTAGACTGTTAGTAAAGGATGGAGGTCAGAGAGGGTGTTTTACCTCCAACATCCCAGAGGGTGACTTTCTCTCCATCAGGATAGTCGATGGTCTCGACGTTGAAGCCAATTGTTGGAAGGGCCTGTACAGCTTCTTTAAGCTTGAGTCTGTATAGAAATGTTGTTTTGCCGGATGCGTCATTGCCTAGAATGAGGCCGACATGTTCGCGGCCTCCGCCCAAGAGCCAACGTGCGATACCTGTACTTGTAAGTAAGGTATTCAGTAAATATGTGCCTTGCCGAGACTCACGCATGATGTTTATGATTGAATTAAATTGAAGATTGACCAGAACATGAACGAATTTGCTGTTTTATATCTTGTTAAAGTCGCTGCCTTGGAGTGGGGAGCTGAGATTAGACGTGGCTTCAAGAATCTGCCTTGTTCTTCAGCTTCTCAAAATAACTACGCTAAATTACTCCAGCCCCTCAGCTCCTAGCTTAACAACAATGTATTGCTTTACAGGTGAGAAGATTGAACTATACTATTCAATCTCACCCAAATCTAATCCAGCCTCTTGGGTATCAATCCTAGTCCATAGACCCAGCAAGCGCAACAGCACTAAACCTCAAATCACCACCCTCCCTCTCCAAAAACTTCAGCGCACCCAGCGCCAAGCCCTTTGGACTCAACACATCCTCGTTGTCTTCTAGGTCGCCGCGTCGAATAGGTCCTTTTCTTCGTCCGTCGAGTTCCCATAGTCCACCGTCTGTGCCCTTGGCGAAGCATACGTAGTGTAGCTCCACGTCGTCTTCTGCAGCGGGCGCGGGCGTGTCGCCTTGTGTAGCGGCTTCTTTATGCGCTGTCGCGAGATCGGGTGTTGTTTCGAGGACTTTTGCGCGGCCGTGGGGATCAAGAGGGATACTCTTTTTGATCAACACATCAAGCGTAGAATCCTCCTCTACTAAGAATTAGCCTCATCCACGCCCCCAAATGAAAAACGTACCGATGAAACTTCTAGCATTTCCATTGCAGACAGCATGCAGCAACCCCATCAGTCCACAGGCATTCCTAATTGTCTGCGGCCACCAGAGCACCGGCTCGGTATCCCCCTTGCCCTTGTACTCATCGGCCAGACTATCCTCAGCCATGCGGTGACTCTCGTAGACGGCGCTAACGGGGAACACGAGCAGCAGGGCGAGCGCGGGGCGGGGTATGAAGGCGAGCAGGTCTGGGTCGGTGAGGGAGTAGACGTCGTGCATTGCGAGGGCGTTTGAGACGCCGAGTTTGTGGATGAGGGTTGTCATGAGCTCGGGGTTGGCTTCGAGGGGGATGAAGGCCGGGCGGGAGTCGGAGGGGTTGGGGTCTGTTGTTGAAGACATTTTGGCGCTTGCGTGCGTGGGATGTGAGGTTGTGATGGTGTTGAGATGTGTTGGTGATTGTTAAGCTGCTGATGATGGAGGAAGAAATGCCCCACGTTGAGTTGGCGGGGTGGTTTACTGATGACGTCGCCTAAACACCTTCTAGCCTTACAGCCTGTACCCTCGGCATACAAACATTTCTGGCTACAGCTGCAACATTGCGATATCGTTTGAGTTATGCATAAACCACCCATACAAACAGTTTCAGAATTACCAAAAGAAGCAATTCCTATAGAACACTTTCAACTATAAATCAAGCATTATAGAACGTCATCGATGAGCACGCTCCGTTTGTTGCCAAGATCTAGGGTAACCGTCACCAAAATAACGAGTTTATCTCGCAATCATTTAATGACATTTTAGTCCGTCCAATCCCATCAAAGACAGAGACAATTATCAGTTTTGAGTGCAGATCTCATTCTCCTAATATTTTCCTAGTCTCTTGATCAGCGCTGCCATATTTAGTCTCTGCTAGTTTGATTGTGTCACCTCAACGCGAGAAACAGATCCGAAACGATCTGTAGTTACATGGGTCGCTGCACGAAAAAGCAAAGTGATATGTAACCCTCCTGTTATAGCAATCCAGGCTAATAGAAACATGATTATACGATGTCAATATCACTGAAGCCATCACATTAACTAGTGACTTATATCACATCTTTTGAGTTCGTTGGCAAAGCGTTTGTCCCGTGTGCACAGATAAAAGATCACAAATAGGCCCCAACGCGCGGAACCGGGCTCGCACTAAAGTTACTAACAAGTCCATGATTGAGATCTTCTTGTACAATGCGACCGTCACCACGAATAATCCGTCAATTTCTCCGTCCGTATCCGTGCAACGAGGACATAACACAGAGCTACAGTGACGAGAACACAAAGGTGGACATTTAATACGAATAGGTAGTATCTGCCATAAACAAAAAAACACAACGCGTATACACAGGGAACACGGCAATTTCACAGGCGAGCATCATCAAACTCAAAAATCAGCAGCGGCCCGTCCCCCGTGTCCGTAGAATGTAACCGCGGGACTCTCGCTGCAACGTGGACAAGGCTATTGTGATAATCGACCCAATGACTCGGATGCCGACATTCTGTCTCGGACAATGCGACACCACAGCGTAATTATTCGCGTTGGGATCTGTGAGTTCGCCTATCCTCCCATCTCCTTTTGGTCGCTTACGGCCATGACTCGATTGGTGCTCGCGTTTACTCCAGGCTGTGTATCAGGTAAGCACACAGCTTCTCGTTTGAGCATCGTTCTCTTGGGTCTATCACTTCTTGATTCGGAGGCCGTTTTGATGGCGTCAGTCGGTTAAGCCCCAGGTGGCAGTTGCCCAAGCCCGTTTTCTAAAGCGTTCATCATGTTTGCATCTCATTTGTTGGTGATATTTTCCGTGACACTTCTGAAGCCCCTGAGTGGGAAGAATAGTGGTCCCTGCATCCGTCCATATCGGTCCAGGCTGGTCCAGGGATGCAGAGTTCGGCTCAGGTTCAGGGGTGATGCAAGTCAGACGCCCCCTGACCTGACCTGAATTGACCTGAGTGTGGTTGATCCTGGGGGATAATCGGCCACTCTCCCGCTGACGATCTGTTCTGCAGAGAAGTGAAGATGTCTTAGGTTTGTGAGTGGAATGTCTGAGTTGGTGGACAGACATTACCACGTCAAGGCATTCTCTTCATTCATGACCAAGACACAACATCCCTCATCCCCCTGCCCCTCACTCTTTGACGCTCCAACTCTCTCAGATCCATCGTGGCCTGTCACTCTCCGCTAGCACCCTCCACCTCCAAACATGGTTGCATGGATCCCTTCCTCTCGTTCGCTGGCGTCATCACCCCCTGTCCCGCGTCTTGTCTGTTTTAGACTAGACTAGACTAGACCAGACCAGACCAAGGATGATATGTATGTACCTTTTCCTTCCAAAGAAGCTTCTCAAACCAAACCAAACAGCGAGGAATAAAACAAATAGACCAGACCTTCCCACCACATCCTCCCAAACTCTAAAGCCACAGCACACAAGAACAAAAACAGGTTCCAATTCACGGGGCTTGCATTAGTCTCACGTTCTCACTTGGGCCGTTTTGATTGATACGGTGCCTACTGTACTTATAAGCGCCTGATTTTCCTTTTCATTTGGCGCCCCCGATTGCGCGTACCCTTTTTCATTTCTGATCGGAATGCGAACATCTCATCTTTAAAAGCGCTGAGGTGTCCCTTTCACTCAGGGTTTCTCAAATCATTGCGATTATCTTTTTGATGCCGATCTGCCAGATGGCAGGGTAAGGCGACCATCATGGGCTTCTTTAGCAATATCTTTGCGCGAAAGAATAGCAACAGGCCTTCGCTCAAGGGTCAAGCGTACAATTCGACTGTGGCTTCAATCCCACCAATTCAAGGTAACCTCCGTCGCACACATGTCATATGAGCCCCTCTAACAGCACCAGGGACATACCCAGTCGCTGGAAATGGACCAAATGTATTGGATCAGCTGCAACGAGCAGCCAGAAAACGCAGCCAAGCCCAATTATCAACGATATCACAAGATCCTGCAGCGCCACCTCCCATGGTCCCCCGATTCAGAGGCCCATCTCCCTCCCGCCCAACAACAGCTCCAAACCAAGCCAACAGTCTCTCGTCCCGTCCGCTCTCCCTCTCGCGAAGCATACGAAGCTCCAATTCAGCATGGAGTGTTCCAGAGCGACCAACACGAGGCCGCGAACGACCACCGCCCGTACCTTCAATTCCAACACACCATCGTCGCGAGAGCTCAACAGATTCAGCACATGATAAGCGGAATTCGTTTATAGACATTCTCGATGCGCAGGGAGAATTCAGGCCTTCCAACTTTAGATCGCGGGTGGCTGCTTCGGGGGCGAGGGAGTATGGGGAGGACGTTGCGGAGAGGAATATTGGTGAGAATTGTGTGAACCTTAACAGTGCTGCTGCTCAAGCCTTTTATCGACTTTCTGGAGGGAGGGAGCTGCAGTCGTTTGAGTATGAAGAAGAAGAGGATGATTCTGCGCCTGCGCCGGGTGTTCCGCATGGCGATCTAGGGACGATACGGGAGGCTTGGTCAAGACCGTCGAGTTCATCAGCTTGGAGGTCATTTTCGGGATCAATTGGTAATGATCTGCTAAGATCCGGAAAGTCGAATCGACGAGAGTCACAATCGAACCTCAACCCAGGAACATTATCGATGCGGGATCGGAGAAGGTCCTTCAATGCATTTGCTTCTCCATCAGAAACCGAACCTCAACCGCGCAAACCAAGGCCCATGAGTCTCCATCCTTCGCTATCCAGTGGCTTAACATACGAGACTTCATCTTCACCACCGCCAGTTCAAAGATCTCGACCAAAGACGAGTGAAGGCCGAAGCCGAGGAAGGAGTTTCAGTCGTGTCGAGATTGATACGGTTGACGAGGCGTTTGATGAAGCTGCGCCGTGCCCAATCATCCCAGCGCAATTCAGACCAGACAAGCGAGCAAGTGTATACCTTGAACCGAATTACCGGTATGACCGGAACGATGTCCATCATCCTCGTCCAGAGTCATATCACGGAGGCTCGACGCTCTCATCTTATCCCCGAAGCGAACTGTCACAGCCTTCACGCCCATCGAGCTCTTCATCAATCGACAAACCATTTCCTCGATCTCGCACAATGGCCAGCGTTGCTCTACGAAACCAACGTCTAGACGATATAAACGAACACATTCCTGTGCGGACATCTTCTCTCAATGTCAGTTCACAGGCAAACATCACTCCTACAACGCAGTCATCTGGTTTCTCGAGCATCCAATACCCCGCTGGTCATCATACGCCAAGCACATCTGTCGATGCATCTCTACCACCATCGATCAAGATACGCCCTGAGCACGAGCACACTCAGCATAACTCACCTGGGGATGACTATTCCGCCGAGACACTTGTTCCATCAAGGATGGACATCGAGCAACATCTCGGCCATCCCATTACAACCGATCACGACATGGATCTGTACCTCTCCGATGCAAGCGAGGACTCCATAGACTCCTTCGTCGCATGGAAAGAGAAGCGTCGCGACGGCGAAGGACTCCTTATGAAGGACAACTACGGCATGTCAGGCGACGGTCTCCCAGGCATATACGAACCCCTCCCCATCCTCAAAGCTCCCGCCTCACCACCCCCAATCCCCATAATCCCCTCTGCACCAGTCTCCAAACGTCCCAAAACACCAAAAAGCCCAAAGAGTCCCCAACGACCGCGCACACGAAGCAACAGATCCACACCACGCCGCACCCGCCAATCCCGCAGTCGCACAACAACACCTCGTCGAACACGCCAAGTCTCTACCTCTGAAGACCCAGACTCCGATTCATTCTGGGAGAGCGACGCCCCCGTTGCACCGGGTTTTGTGTCCCTCGCAGATTTGGGCATTGATCTTCATGAGATAGGGTGGGATCAGTACGGTCTTACGGAAGCGGATGATGCAAAGGTCGATATACAGACTGCTATTAAAC
This sequence comes from Fusarium mangiferae, assembly GCF_900044065.1. Lineage (NCBI taxonomy): Eukaryota > Fungi > Ascomycota > Sordariomycetes > Hypocreales > Nectriaceae > Fusarium > Fusarium mangiferae. The sequence continues at coordinate 658,399 of NW_024573931.1, forward strand.
TGCGCAAGGCGATGGAGATGAGGAAGAAGCAGCAGCAGCAGCAGCAGAGGGTTGATGATGAGGGGTGTGCGGCGGATGTGGAAGATTAATGAAGATATGAAGCATGGAGTTTGGATAGGGATAACTACGATACGATGGATTTCCTTTGTAATGATGATTTGGGCGTTGATACACGGGGCATTATAGGGCTATGGATGGATGATGGGTTATAGCATAACGATGGATACCAATACGCATTTGTTTCTTTGTTCAATTACTTGCATGCTTCAATGTGATGTCTCGACTGATAAGACAATGGAAATCTCTCTTATCAAGTCAATTGGCGCAACCGATCATAAACAAAGAGAATCACTCTTCTGTAATCACCCGAATTACAAAAGGCCTGCTCGTCCCGTCCCGGTTTGCGCGTCCAAAAAAGGAAATTCTCCTAAATAGGCAAGTTTTTATCCCAACGACGAGAACTCGTTGCAAAAAGCTCATAATGAGTTATGGTGATACGCAAAAGTAATAAGTCGTGTTGCCCCGTACTGGAATCGAACCAGTGATCTTCGCATTACGAGTGCGACGCCTTACCACTTGGCCAAGAGGGCTAACTCAGTTATTAAACGCTAGAGTATTTCCTGGCGTTATGTTTCCCTACTGGGATAACTGCCTCGACTGCCGTGATTGACTCAGGTGCCGTAAACCATCCTCGTCGCTTGCTATCGAAACTTCACTGATGATTAGTTGTAAGAAGTCGGTTTCGGATGCTGAGATGATTGTTCTTATGGCACTGTGGGTAGAGCTTCGGGGCGGTCTTCGAGTCTCGGTCTCGACTCGTCGCGTCAGAGTTTCAAGCCATCTGTCGGTGATGGCGCAGCGTAACAAAGAGATTAGAGAACTGCCAGGGAGCGTCTACCAGGCACTTACACATTCGTAGCATAGCATGTACGGGTTCCGTATTGCATTCCGGCGGTCACGGCCGAAGTGTCTCCACAAATCCGGCGACCGGGCTCCGTCTAGGACGGGGTGTCATTTCTGGACGGCAACCAACTGCACTGCCGATGTTATCAGTGAGATGTTGCATGATAATACTTCGGTAAATAGCTGATATGACGCAAAAACTGGTGTTTATGTTACAGTCCCAGCAACTCATGGATGCATCATGATGATATCATGTTACGACGTGATGGTTTAAGAGACCACGGAAGCCATGCTGCGCAAGCTTGAGATATCAGAAAAACAATCTTGTCAGAGATTTGGATAGAAGAATCGTCTCCACAGCTACTATAATGTCGCATGCCAACCTGTTCAAAGCCGCCCGCCCAGTATGGCGAGCTTCAACTGCAATCCCCAAGGCCGCTATCAGGCCCTTCTCAGTGTCTCCTCGACTTGAGACTCCTCCGATTCTATTGGAAGATAAAGACAAAGGCTTTGGATTTATTCGTCACAACAGCCGTCCACCAAAGCCGAGGTCTGTTGGAGTTACTGAGATTCGGGGACCATATTATTCGGTGATGGGGAAGCGGTATCTGCAGGATGTCCTTGAGACGTGAGTTCGCCCAGACCATGGCCACAATGCTTATGTACTGACAGACTTAGGATGGGTCATCATGTCGATGGTCTCAAGTTTGCGGGTGGTTCGTTCTCCCTGTTCCCAGAGGACAAGCTTAAAGAGCTCATCAATCTTGCCCATGAGTACAATGTCTACGTCTCTACTGTACGTCTCATTGCAATCCTCAGGTCTCAGGCCTTACTGACCATAAAATCAGGGCGGATGGATGGAACACGTCCTTCTCCAATCTGACACTGTCTGGGCCGTAGACCAATATCTCAAAAAGTGCAAACAACTCGGCTTCGACGTGATCGAAATCTCATCAGGCTTCCTCTCCATCCCCCAAGACGACTGGCTCCGCATCGTCGACAAAGTCCACTCCGCCGGTCTGATCGCCAAACCCGAATGCGGCATTCAATTCGGCGCTGGCGGCGACACAGAAGCTTCTGAGCTCTCATCACTCGGAACATCTGATCCCTCCAAGCTAATCCACATGGGGAAGCGATTCATCGACGCTGGTGTAGAGCGTATCATGATTGAGAGCGAGGGCATCACAGAGAATGTCAAGAGTTGGAGGACGGATGTTATTCAGCAGATTTTGAGGGAGCTGCCGCAGGAGAAAGTCATGTTTGAGGCGGCGGATCCAAAGGTGTTCAATTGGTATGTCAGAGAGTTTGGGACTGATGTTAATTTGTTTGTGGACCATTCGCAGATTGTGCAGCTGTCGTGTTTGAGGGAGGGAATTTGGGGACAATCCGATACGTTTGGATCAGTGGTTAATTACAGGCCGTAAGATTATTTGGCTTGAGGATTTGTTGAGGTTGGACAAGCAATTGGCCCGTCTAAATCGTGATGCCATCATGATGCACTGAGTGACCCCGCGATGGGGCTGGACAATCTCGATGGATGCACTGCATACTGACATCATTGCTCAGGGACATAAATAACAGGCCATGATCGTTCCAATTTCTTCATTCATCCATAATCTCAGAATTCCATACAGAATAGTTGCTTCAATTGACTGAATACTCTTACACAATGTCTCAAGCTGGAAAAGATGGTTCGTTCGACCCTGTTCCTGAGGCTCAGGCACAGAAGCTCCCAGGGTACGCACGCGATCAATTGACTTGTCTCGGATACAACCCTAACATCGGTCACAGAACTGAAAAGGCCATGAACCCTACAAGCGAGTCCACCAAACTCGAAGGCAAGAATGAGTTCCACGAGTATAGAGCTGCCAACAAGCTCGAGGGTGCCAAAGCTCTCATTACCGGCGGAGAGTAAGCAGACATGCCGCCCCTTACATGAAGTCCTATCACTGATCCCTATAGCTCCGGCATTGGCCGCTCAGTAGCAGTCCTCTTCGCCCGCGAAGGCGCAGACGTAACAATCGTCTACCTCCCAGAAGAACAAGAAGACGCCGAGGAGACCAAGCGCATGGTCGAGAAAGAAGGCCACAAGTGTCTTCTATTCCCCGGAAACCTCATGGAAAATGATACCTGCAAGAAAGCAGTCCAGAAACATGTTGATGAATATGGCAAGATCGATGTCCTGGTGAACAATGCTGGGAAGCAGTTCATGTGTGAGGACTTTAAGGATATTGATCTGGATGATGTAGAGAGTACTTTCCGAAGCAATATCCTTCAGATCTTTGCTATGACGAAGTATGCGCTTCATCACATGGAAAAGGGTGGCTCGTAAGTCTACACTTCATTGTGCGAACCTGGCTAACAGAGTAGCATCATCAACTCGACTTCCACCGTTGCCTTCAGAGGAACAGCGCACATGGTAGACTACGCATCTACAAAAGGCGCCATCACGTCTTTCACTCAATCGCTGTCCAAGCAACTCGTCAAAAAGGGCATCAGAGTGAATGCTGTGGCCCCAGGACCTGTGCATACTCCTCTCCAGCCTGCGTCTCGACCGGCAGAGCAGATGGAAGGGTTTGGCAAGAATTCTCAGCTGGGAAGAGTTGGACAGCCGAGTGAGATTGCGCCGAGTTATGTATTCTTGGCTTCGAAGGATGCGACCTTGTTCCACGGGCAGGTCCTTCATGCTTACCCACTTGGCGACTAGAGGTTGTAGGGTATATAGCTGAATAGTTGAACTAATTCATATGTATATTTCGGAATGTGATTGAGACAGTTGGCGCATGGTAGAGTAAAAAGGTCGTGGTGCTGTGTGCCATCTTCCACGAAGCTTCAGCCGCAACGAATATAAACGCCTCTATCATCATCGATCTGCTGAGCTGAAAATACGGTGAACTGAACACCATTCCAACATGCAGGTGTGTTATTGCTGACCATACTCCAAATTCGCAACAATCACAGAATCTCATAAAAGCCCCAGACCTACAGTATCTGCATGTTAACAGGATAGGCATTCCCCTCAATTCTCAGCCTCAGCAGTCTAATGCACCTCAGACGAAGCATCGTCATCACTAACCCCAGCATAAGACACAATAACCGTATTAGTCGTTAGTCGCCAATAGTCTCAATCCAGCCAGCCACATTTGGACAGCATCCAGTTATTCCGGGAGCTGGAGGGCCTTTGGTTCGTATTGATGCCGCTAGGAACGGCTACGGCCCGTGAGATCTGGTGTTCTAGGCTTGAATCGAACGCATCGATAGTTTCGTCGGTAAGAAAACGCAGTCATCTGCGGGGAAGTTCACCGGTATGTGATGAAAGTCTTAGATGAAGCGGGGTTCACTACAAGAGTCGGTTTATCGTTTGTTATCACATTGCTTGTCTCAGCTAGCCACTGTGTTGGTGTTGTGATGGAGCTTTCCGGATGGGAACCTCCATGGCCAGACTAGCTAGCAATAGGTTGCGCATAAATAGAACGCAAGTCCCCGGCAAACAGGTCTGTCTTTGTCAAAGGAAACAGCCCATTATCTATGACTGCTAGTTTGTCTTCATCATGTCTCTCCCAGCTGAAGAACACCACCTCCATACCCGTGCCTTTAAGCACATGTGGGCACGACACGTCGCCCAGAAAGGCTTCGAAGACGATGTCCAAGCCGCCGCCAAGCGTGTGATCCAAGCTCAACAAGAGCATCCCGAGCTTTTCCCAAAGAAAGTTCATGAAGACGAAGGTGTCAGTAAGATTCTTGACAAGACCCAAAAGCTCACTGGTGTTGGCTTCGTCCCCAGAAAGTCCAACCATCTTGAGATTGGTATCATCGGCGCTGGTGTCGCTGGACTTTTCACTGCCATGGTATTTGACTGGCTGAATGACCAGTGCGAAAAGGAGGGATTGAAGATTGAGTACGACATTATAGAGGCTGCGAAGATGAACAGGCTGGGAGGAAGGTTGTATACGCATCGATTTTCGCATGGTGAGCATGATTACTATGATGTTGGAGCTATGCGATTCCCGAACAACACCATCATGAAGAGGTACGTCTCCCAAGGATCGTTGTCGTTGCGATCGCTCACATGCTGCAGAACCTTCCAGCTGTTCAATTACATCGGCCTCAAGCCCGGAAAAGGTGGTTTGATCCCATACTACATCGGAGATGAGGACAATGTCTGCCCAACATACTTCAATGACGTTTCCGGCGTCGGAAACGTCTGGACGGCTGAAGCGAATGACCCATTCAAGATCAACGAGGGTCTTCCTGATAAAGCCAAGATTCCCGTTCAGTGCGTGTACTTCCTCCATTCCTGGCAGATCACTAACAATAACATAGCCTACTCCAAGTGAACCCTTCAGACCTAGTCAGTGAGGCTTTGGAAGACTTCATCAAGGTGGCCGCAGAGAAGTTCAAGAAAGCCGTTGAAGAGAATGATGAAAAGGGACCGGAGACAACCAAGCTTTGGGCACTTCTGATGGAGGCTGATAAGCTCAGCACTCGCCAGTTCCTTTCTTCGTGAGTACCCAGTGCACCAGTGGACATTTGTAGTAGATTGACGTCGTGGTAGGGGAGATGGCGATAGAAAGAAGAGGGAGGGCAAACCCAAAGACAATTCTGGCCCCATTCCCGAGGGGCCGGGATACAACTACAACACCATTGAGTGGCTTGAGTCTGCCACGTAGTGAGTAGCCCGCTAGGTTCCCTGGCAACTGTACTGACACTTCCCAGTGGTACTGGCTGGTACGACCAATCTCTCACAGAATGCGTCCTCGAAGAACTCGACTTCGCAACCCCCAAATCAATCGACGGCCAGCCTACCAACTACTGGTGGTGTATCGATGGAGGCGCCCAGACCATCGCGCATCGTATGGCGAAAATGATCAAGCAGCCCGTCCAATACAACAGCCAAGTTGTCGCCATAGATGCGCAAGTCGAAGAGCGCAAGAAACGCAAGCCCAAGGACTTCACGTCGATGAAACTCCGCATCAACAAGAACCAGTTTGTCAAGGAAAAGGAGTACTTTGCTGTGTTCAATAGTACGACGCTCGGTGCTCTTCAGAGAATGGATCTCAAGGACGCGGGTCTTCTCTGGGGCACCAAGCAGGCCATTCGGGCTTTGGGATATGGTGCTTCGTGCAAGGTTGGTATCAAGTTTGAGACTGCGTGGTGGCAGAAGCCTCCATTCAACATCAAGAAAGGTGGCATTGCGCATACTGATCTTCCTCTTCGGGTTTGCGTGTATCCGTCTTACAACATTGAGTCCAACGAAGGCCAGGATTGGGATCCCAACAAGCCTGCTGTGCTTCTGTGCTCGTACACCTGGGGCCAGGATGCGCAGCGCATTGGATCTCTGATCTCACCCCAGACGCCCAAGAATGAAGAGCAACTCCTCTCTGTGCTTCTTCATGATCTTGCGCTGTTGCACTCAAAGCAGAGCGACTACACGTACGATCAGCTTCTCGCTCTTCTCAAGGATCAGTACCAGGACCATCATGCGTACGACTGGTACAGAGACGAGAACATGTCTGGTGCATTCGCATACTTTGGGCCAAGTCAATTCTCCAACATGTGGTCAGAGATCATCAAGCCCAACGCCTACGGTCAATTGTATCTCATCGGCGAAGCATCCTCTTCCCACCACGCGTGGATCGTCGGCGCCCTCGAGAGTGTCATTCGCGCAGTATATCTCATGTTCGAAGGCCTTCAAAAGCAAGAACCTGACAACGCAGCTTACAAGAAAGCCATTGAGCTCTTGAGTAAGGAACCAGACACTCCCAAAGAAGGCGGCGATGTCTTTGGAGGATTCCCAGGCGATAAGCCCCAAGAGCCGCAGAAGCTACCATCTGGCCTTCCGTTCCACCCGTTGCCGGAGGAGATGCCTAAGAGACAGCTGGATGCTGATCGGGATGCGAAGTTGGTGAGGGATCCGTTGGAGGATGTCAAGTTTGGTGATGAGGTTTCACTTCTTTTCTCGAGTGCTATGATCACGTTGAGTTTGATTGAGAGTTTCTTTGAGTTGCAGGTTGATGAGGCCAAGGACAAGCCCCAGTGAGCACGTAGCATTGAGAGATACCGAGAAATTGACAGGTTTTTGCTTGTCACTTTGACAAGCAGAATGAGCTTGAAGCAGTTAAAGTCTGCCGAATTTCTTCAAGTCAGTCGTGGATTTATCACCATAAATCGGAATTATCGTCACTCCAGTCCTCGCCATCGTCGTCATCAACCCATTCATCGTCGTCGTCCTCAACCTGACCCTCAAACATTATTGGCGGAGTTACAGGCTGGCACTTGGTCTCAACTTCACTCCAAATCGTACCACGTAAAGCGTGATCCCTGATCCAATCCTGGCATGAGGCAATCGGACCCCTTCTCCTTGATCTTCTATCATATCTTTGATGCGTAGCCAGAGTCGAAACAGTGATTTTGTTGTCGGGGTCTACTTCTTGCCAGTGAGGTATCTTGCTACTGAAGTCGTAAAGGTAGGGTGGCCAGTCGCAGAAAGCCATTGAGATTTTCGGCCCTTGATACACCGGACCGTCATCCCTCGTGTTCGGGCGGTTGATTTTGGCCCATGCCGCCGCCCATTCTCCTTTGACATCATCCGCGAGGTCAGGCCGTACGAAAACAGCCGTATCTAATTGTGGACACGACGCCATATCCTCGAAGAATGTATCCGCAGCCATGACGTTGTACAGACATAAACGTCGCAGTTTCGGCCATTTGATAAAGATATGAGGCTGTATAACTTCAGTATCCGTATCCACGTATAATTCGTCCTTAACGCTGATAAGTTCTTCGATATTGACCAGAGCCTCGAATCCCTGTCTGAGTGGCTCCAAGATGTCTCCATTTTGTGTAGGACTTAAATCTCTCAAGGGCATATCCACGATGATGGTCTTGAGGACTGGTGCAAGAGTGATGAGAACGTCTTTGAGAATGTGGATCGTTCGAAGGTCCTGCATTGGCGCGTCTCTCCAATTGTGAGTTGAGTATTCCGAATATCCATCATCCACGGGGGATCTTGAGCGAGGTGCGCGATGACTCCCAGTTTGTGACCCATCAGCCCATTCATCGCTCTCATCAGTTTCCATGTCACTGTCCGAGCCGTCGCTCATACGACCAGGCTTCTCCTTACCACGACGAACAGACGGAGCGATGGCCTCATAAGTAGAGGCGGTGTCAAACTTGTAATGTAAGGGGCTGAGATATAGTTTGGCTGAGCCATAAGCTTCACATGGTGAGCGCCCGGTGATTGGGCTCTTTTGCGAGATGTATCGTCTGAACCTGCGAAGTTTTGATTTTCTATCGATGTAGAGACAGTTTTGCCAAATGAGTTTGCTAGCAGTGGGATGTATTGCTTTGCACACTCTTGTCAAAGCCACGAGTGTTTTCGTGATAGGATGTGATGCGGGGAGGATTGGTCGCGACCCATCATACTGAGGGATCAGGTTCTCAACTATCAACAAAATGACCTCGATTGGGAGTCTGGTACTACCATCAGCAATTGTATGTTCGGCTTCCATGTTGGATATTGGTGAATGTGACAAAATTGGATTGTTATCGGTTGCTACGGTTTGCTGTTGCCTTACGCGTTGATGTTATTCTACTAACCGGCAAGCGGCTCGCTTAAAGTACCCCGATACGTAAATGTGCTTCAACAAACCGATTGTAGCTGGTGTCAATCATAAAACTTTGGAATTAGAGCATATAGTCGGTTTATAAGCTCGATAAGCCTGCTTCATTTGAGTAGAAATTTGCTTCTCATGTGACCAGTGACTGAAGGTTGAACGGTGTAACCGTCACTTATCGTTTCAAGTGTTTAAATTGACGATATATCGTTGACATTATAAGATAGCTTAAAAACTGTCGGGGTATCCTGCCTTTTCATCATGTAGAGATGACCGTTATCTTCTTAGTAGGAAAACCAACTTTCTTTATTGCTTCGCTTGCAAAAAACTTCAAACACAGCCATCTCTTGTCCCATGTTTGTATGCTGCCTTGTATGCTGGCGCTGTTTGAATAAGCAGAGAACCTTCCAGAGCTCAAAATGGGCTATATAAGCCCCATCCCTGTCATCATCTAGAAGAACTCAAATCATTTCTTAAATCTCATAGTCAAGACTAAACAGAGTGAACCCTCTGAGAAGAGACAACCAAATGGCGGACCCTTCAACCTACACTGTTGGGTGGATCTGCGCCTTGACAACAGAGTTAGTTGCGGCAAAAAGCTTTTTTGATGAAGAATACGAAGTAAATCTAGACGTGCAAGCTCCTGGAGACAATAACAGCTATTCCTTCGGGAGAATGGGGAAGCATGACGTTGTCGTGGCATCCTTACCCAGAGCCGAATACGGCATAGCCCCAGCTGCATCTGTAGCCAGAGACATGTTACGAACCTTTCCCAATATTCGTGTTGGACTTATGGTCGGTATTGGTGGTGGTGCTCCGCGCCCTGAGCATGATATTCGTCTTGGAGATGTCGTAGTTAGCGTCCCTTCGGGAGCGAAAGGGGGAGTCCTTCATCATAACCGGGGCAAGACAATACAGCAACAAGAGTTCCAGTTGACTGGGTCATTGAATCAACCACCCCAATTTGTGTTGACTGCTGTGGGGGCACTAGAAGTGGATTATGAAGGTCAAGGCCATGAACTGAACGAAAGAATCGAAGAAGCACTCAGTAAACGACCTCGCCTCAAAAAGCGGTATGCTCGTCCAACAACAGAGACAGACAGGCTCTATGAATCCAGCCACATTCATAGCGAATCTCCAAAGTCTACAGCATGTAAAGACAACTGTGGCGAAGAGAACCTCATTATCCGAGAGGTTCGAGGCGATGATGACGATGACCCAATGATCCATTATGGTCTCATTGCCAGCTCTGATATGCTCATGAAGGACGCAACTATCCGGGATAAGTTAGCCAGTGATGAGGGAGTATTATGCTTTGAGATGGAAGCAGCCGGCTTGATGAACCACTTCCCCTGTCTGATTATCTGTGGGATCTGCGACTATGCCGACTCTCACAAGAACAAGGAATGGCAAGGTTTTGCAGCGGTGACTGCTGCAGCATACGCGAAGGAGTTGCTTCAGAAGATTGCGCCGACAAAGATACAGACGGAGAAGCCTCTTGCGAAAGTCATCAGTGAACGTGGGTAAGCATTCGAGATTGGAGGATATGAATTTACTAATTATTTTCGTAGTAGGAATTAAATTGGAAAATATTACTACGCACGTGGAAGACATAAATGATACTGTGAACACCTTGCATGCAGATAATAGACGCGCGGAGATCGAGCGCTGGCTCAAGCCACCTAGAGTCTCTACAAATGTAGAAAAGGCCAAGATGCGCCGCCACGATGGTTCTGGTCAGTGGTTTATTGATAGCTCGGCCTTCCAGGAGTTCAAGGCTGGTTCGCGCCAGCATTTGTGGCTCCATGGATTGGCTGGTTGCGGGAAGACAGTGCTAAGCTCACGAATCCTCGATGACCTCAGGGATACCAGCGACACTATTACATTAGCACACTACTTCGACTTCAATGATGTCAAGAAACAGTCTCTTGATGGCCTTCTCCGGTCCTTGGCATTCCAACTTTATCGACAGGGCAGCAGCGCTACTTCTTCGCCTCTGGATCAGCTATTTACCTCATATGAAGGCGGCTCAACGGAACCAGACATTCTGGACCTGGAATCCTGTGTTTCAGCCATGTTCAAGGCCGTGGGACAGGCGCTCATCTTGATCGACGCTTTGGACGAGTGTACATGCAGAAAATTCCTTCTCCCTTGGATCGGCCGGACTGGATCAGAGAGCATCAGATTTATTCTGACTGCTCGGCCAGAAAATGACATTAGGACCCACCTTTATCACTTCTTTGGTGTTGAGAACTGTGTAGATCTTGATAAGGCTTCCATTGATCGTGACATAAAGTCTTATGTTCTTGCAATACTCGAAACCGACCCCCGTTTCACAGAGAAAGGGCTAAGTAGAGAGTTACGCACAGAAATAAGCAATAAGATCGGCTGTGGTGCAGACGGGATGTATGTTCTCTAAGATAAGTGACCGATGACTATGGGACAGGAATGCTAACGCTTTGTTCAGGTTTCGATGGGCCGCTTGTCAAATGGATGATATAGCAGAATGTCTGAGTCCAAATGACGTCCAGAAATGTCTAAAAACGCTACCTAGAGATCTTAAAGAGACTTATAACCGCATGCTAGAAAGAATACACCCTGGTTATAGAAGTGACTCCATCCGTTTGTTGCAGTTTCTTATTCATCATAGCGGACCCTTGCCCATAGATCTAGGAGTAGAGATTGTTGCGACACGGATGGACCATGTTCAGAAACGACCCCGATTTGACATCGGAAATAGACCCTTTAACTCATTGAGCATTGAGCGATACTGCCCTGGCTTCATATCTGTGATCGAAGTCAAGGACAGCGGACAGAAAGAGATCCACATCTCGCACTTCTCAGTTCAAGAACTCCTTCTAGAGTACGAGGAGTTCAGCAAAGAGAAGTCTGCAGTTGCCATCACTCAAACCTTTCTCGCCTATTTAGCCGGTATCGAAGGACCGTTATATCGGATGCCCTTTGATTTTCCCCTCGCAATGGAAGCTGCCTGGAATTGGCCCGTCTCTGCTCTTGTTGCAGGACTTGAAGAAGACACCGTAGAAATGGCAGCTGAGTTCTTATCGAATGACAAGATGGTCACGCGGTGGTACCGAATCTGTATCCCGAACCCTGAGTTACCGTTGGAAGTCCCTAGGACCATCCTTGGAATAACAGTAACTAAATATTTCGAGCCACCATCACCCACAACATCTGGTTTAGAGCATGCGTGCAAAACTGGACACCTAGGAATTATCAGACGTCTGATACAAATCTCGGAAACAAGAGTTGATAAACGGGAGATTGAAACTTCATTGCGTGTTGCTGCTGTAGAACATATGGAACTCCATTGGCGGGACTGGGGGATTCCACAGAGAACTCCAAATCGATTCTTCAATCTACTGTTCTCAGATGGGATCGAAAGTTTAGATCCACAGCTGTGGAGAAGCATGCTGCAAAGCTTTCTCAGCATTGGATTTTATTATGGGCATCTGGATATGGTAAAGCAGTCGATAGAAGCTGGTGCCGATATTGAGACATTTGTGAAAAGATTCGGGTGCAGATTTGTCAATCACGGGGGACTTCACCATTTAGAAGTTTCCAAGTTTCTTAGGAAATGGGCATCCGATCCAGAATACTGGGAAAGTCTTCTGCGGATTTCTATCGAATTTGATGACTCTGAAACTGTCGAGGCACTACTGGACGAAATGCCAGATGGTTGCTCAGCATACAAAGTTTTGGAAGCCGCCTCGTTTCGCAAACGCGAAGACCTTGTTCGGCTGCTTTTGCAAAAAGGGACCGTTTTCGACAACAACTTCATCAACTTGGCACCTGGAAGGGAAAATATTATGCAAGCGCTACTAGATCATGGGTATGACGTTAGCAGGGAACTGCAATTAGGGGGTCCCTTGGCTACTGTGTTGCACCCTAAAAATCAAAGACTAAGAGAAATCATCTGCAACGCCGCTATAGCGAATCCCAAAGTTAGTGAGCGAGCAAAGGATGTTCTCAAGGCTGCCCTCGACAGTAAAAATAACGAATTTGTTGAGTATTTGTGTGACCAGAACCCGCTGGTCATCTGTCAGGCGAGGTATTCTGACCTACAATGCATTGATACTTTCTTTGAGGTTCTTTTAGGTGAGCATAGGCATTTTTTCCAGCTTCTCATAAAGAGAGGCACCAAGGACTTCGTAAAAGTTCTTGGTGCGCCGTTGTCGCCTCTGATTATTGCTGCATTCAACGGTCATGCTGACATAGTTGAGGAACTCATCGAAAGTGGAATAGGCATGGTTTCTGAGCAACTCATGTTATACTGCGCAATTACAGAGGGGCACGAGCAAGTGTTGCAAGTTCTTCTTGACCACGATTTTAACCTCAATGCGAGGTTTGACTCCCCGTGGCTTGAAAATCGCGTACGCTTTTCTAGGCGCAATAGAGGAATTTTAGACCGCGCAGAGCTTTCGAGGATCGCTGCAGACCTTCCACCTCGATTTAAACCAGCGCAGGATACTGGCCAAGACGGTGTTAACATGGCATTGTGGTGGGCTCTTCTGGGAGAGAAAGACGTTATCGTTCAAATGCTTCTAGATCATGGCGCAGAGTTTCACGGTATCGATCTTAAATGCAACACTGCTTTACACCTAGCCTCTCTTGCGGGCTTTCAGCAAACAGTCAGAGCGCTCCTTAAAAAGGGAGCCGACATTCATGCAGTGAACAAAGCTGGGAGGACTCCTCTTCATGTCGCATCCGTTCATGTTGCTCAGATGTTGGTGGATGCTGGCGCCGACATCGAAGCAAAAGATAACAGGGGCTGGACGGTAATGCATCATGCCTCTAAGCTCGGCGATGTCAGCATGCTGAGATTCTTGGCCTCTCACGGAGCTGATTTCTCTGCGCGGACTGCTGACAGTTTAAATGCTTTACACGTGGCCCGCAGCCCCATCGGGATTGGGGAGACTTTCGGGTGCCTGATTGAAAATGGGGTCGATGTCATGGATGTTGATGAAGAGGGATCGACACTTCTGCACAAAGCATGCCTAGCTTCCTATGTTGCCAGCGTGCGGCTGCTGATCAAAGCTGGATTGAGCATTCATGCACGCGATAACAAAGGAAGAACACCCCTTCATAGAGCACTCGAACTTATGAGTGTCACATCTCTCGCCCTTGTCTCATATCTGCTGGACCGTGGAGCTTGCGTCAACGCTCGAGACAACCAAGGCTGCACGGCCCTCCACCATACCATTGATCTCCGTCAAGATATATCTAATATATGTGCATGGATTACAGAGCTTATCCTAGACCATGGTGCTGACATCAACGCCCGGGACATTAATGGCGAAACTGCAGTGTTTCGGGCCTTTTCTAACCGTGATGATTTTGATCCAGCCAAACTTTTGCTGGAAAGGGGGGCTGATGTGAACATTCCGAATAATAAAGGGGATACGATTTTGCACCAAGGGAGTGATGGAAATCTGGGCTTACTGAAAATGCTACTAGGTCATGGAGGTGATGTCAATGCTCTGAACAACAAAGGCGAGTCCCCTCTAGCATCAGCATTGATGAGAGGGAAGAGGGCAGAGCAAGTGGCAGATATGCTGGTTTCATGGGGAGCGAAAGACATCAGAAATGGGCAGGAACAGAACAAATATGAGCTATAGTTCTTGAGTAGAGAACGGACCAAGCTTGCTTAGCAAATTCAAACTGAATCTCAAGGCTTTACATATTGGTTGACCTGCAGAACCGCTCATCTTGTCTTTGACAGGTAGATCTACCATTCCACTCCAGCAATGTAATGAAACGATACTACGGGTATTGATCCGCTTTGCCGGTAAATGTCAATACCCTCGAACGCTCTGATATGCGCTGAACTACAGGGTACAGCCAGATCTTCTCCCATCTAGTACACATTCCCGTAAGTCTGCATCCAAAAAGTGCATTCGCCTCACAAGGCTGGGTTACACTACATCTTGCCTCAACGAACCGGTAGATCATTCCTCAAAGCGCATTAATCCATCCTCCAACGCACTGCAACACTGCATCGTGAAAGAATCCTCATCTCACAACAGTGCAGATCGTCATCGTAACCAGCCACACTCGGATAAACACTACTAATTCGGAAATAAACTAGTCTGTGGCACAACTCAATTGACGACAAGGTTTCTTATCTCGCTGACCCATGCTGATGGCAAAAGAACCGGTGAGTCCCAAGGCTTGACCAAACAGGCTTTTTTGCAAGCGTTTACAAAAGTCCGCCGAGGGTCGAGAAAGAGGGGGAATGCTTGGATGGAGCCCAGAAAAGATCATCATGTCATTTCGCGGTGGCTGATAAACACCCATCTCTCTATCTCAGATCCCTGTCGATACGACGAATAAGCGTAGAAAGATGCTTAATGCCCAGCGCCAACTCTATCACTGCGCTAGTCATTTACTCTATCTCTCGTGACCACCATTGGCCTATCTTGCCAAGTCGTCGATGATCCTTGCGACCTGCCGTTATCAACATAGGTCGGATTGGCGAATACTCCAAAAGTTCCAGGCGACGTGGGATCCGAGTCGGCGCTAGTTCCTGGAAGAGGCAGTTCCTGCGGGGAAGCAAACACGACGCCAAGATTCGATCGCCAGAGACATCCCTGGAACTGCCTGATTTGGATCCCGCGGCCGTGAGAGGGTCATTGGTTCGTGGGACATTTTCTGGGCTATGCAGAAGTGCCGTGCAGCATGTTGTGCTATCACGAAATGGTATGGGTTTGTGACGAGTAGACTACAATGTAATTTAATTCCGTACGATCGACAACATATAAATATCAACTATTTCCACCCTCAGAAATCCCCTTACTCACTCCTCATCCCTCTTCTTGCAGCTCAGTCCAGTCCAGCCAAGTCAAGATGAGATTCACAACCCTCTCCCTCCCCTTCTTCGCCCTGGCGGCCAGCGCCACCAAGAAGCCCCTCGTCAACGAGCTCAAGCTCCAGAAGGACATCAACATCAAGGACCTCATATCCGGTGCTCAGAAGCTCCAGGACATCGCCACGGCCAACGGCAACACCCGTGTCTTTGGTGGAGCTGGTCACAACGCCACTGTCGACTGGCTCTACAAGACCCTCAAGGCAACTGGCTACTACAATGTCAAGAAGCAGCCCTTCACTGAGCTGTACTCTGCTGGTACTGCCTCCCTCAAGGTTGACGGCGATGATATCACTGCTGCCATCATGACTTACACCCCTGCTGGTGAGGCTTCTGGTCCTCTTGTCGTTGCTGAGAACCTTGGTTGTGAGGCTAGCGATTTCCCCGCCGAGTCTAAGGGCAACGTTGTTCTCGTTCTTCGAGGAACGTGCCCCTTCGCTCAGAAGTCTGCCAACGGTAAGACTGCCGGAGCTGCTGCTGTCATTGTTTACAACAACGTTCCTGGCGAGTTGGCTGGTACTCTTGGTGAGCCCTTTGGCGAGTTCGCTCCCATTGTTGGTATCAGCCAGGAGGATGGTCAGGCTATCCTTGCCAAGACCAAGGCTGGTGAGGTCACCGTCGACCTCAAGGTTGATGCTACCGTTGAGAACCGTGTTACCTTCAACGTCATTGCTGAGACCAAGGAGGGTGACCACGACAACGTTCTCGTTGTTGGAGGCCACTCTGACTCCGTTGCTGCTGGACCCGGTATCAAGTAAGTCCCCAGCATATCTTTGAAATTCCTCAATGCTAACAGACTTCAGCGATGATGGTTCCGGTATCATTGGTATCCTCAAGGTTGCCCAGGCTCTCACCAAGTACCGCGTCAAGAATGCCGTCCGTTTCGGTTTCTGGAGTGCTGAGGAATTCGGTCTTCTCGGCTCATATGCTTACATGAAGAGCATCAACGGTTCTGACGCTGAAGTCGCCAAGATCCGAGCCTACCTCAACTTCGATATGGTAAGACCCAAAAATTCTTTGAAAAAAGTCAAATACTGACATATACCAGATTGCCAGCCCCAACTATGTCTACGGTATCTACGATGGTGATGGAAGTGCCTTCAACCTCACTGGCCCTGCTGGATCCGACGCCATCGAGAAGGACTTCGAGCGCTTCTTCAAGACCAAGCGTCTCGGCTACGTCCCCTCTGAGTTTAGCGGCCGCTCCGACTACGCCGCTTTCATCGAGAACGGTATTCCCTCTGGCGGTCTCTTCACCGGCGCCGAGCAGCTCAAGACTGAGGAGGAGGCCAAGAAGTTCGGTGGTGAGGCTGGTGTCGCGTACGACATCAACTACCACAAGATTGGCGACGATATCAACAACCTTAACAAGGAGGCTTTCCTCGTCAACACCCAGGCCATTGCCAACTCTGTTGCTCGCTACGCCAAGACCTGGAAGAGCCTGCCCAAGGTCACCCACAACACCCGACGATGGGATGCTGAGGTTGCTTCTGTTCTGAAGCGATCCAGCGGACACAGTCATGCTGGCGGTCCTTGCGGATCTGTTTCCGTTTAGGATGTAACTGTAAAAGTCTGTATTATGAGAGATGAGCGAGTTTATGTAGAGTAGATAAAATGAGAAGACGAATTATGAGCTGAAATTGGTCTATGATTAATCGTGACACTCTTCATCTTGAACTTGGAGGTGCTAATTTGTTTTATATAATTACTAATGATACCGGAATTCAAGGTTGTTTTGAACGGGCGCCTCACGCGGTCGCCTATACCGAAATGGAGTTTGCTTACGTTGACATCATCAAATCTCACTCCTGCAACCACCAAACGCTCAGATGCAGCAAAACTTCTTTTTCGTGGACGGCTTAAATGCCGACAAAACTTCGAAAAAGCTCATGCGACGACATGTAATGAAGGGCAAAAATGCAGGCAAAACATTTCATCGACCATCGCGGACGAACCAAGTTATTCAGTATCGGCTAATGGAAAGAATTCCTAGGCCGCTTGCGACCCAATTCTTCAGCTTCCCGTTCCCAGTTCCCGTGACGAAAGTTGCTGGGAAAGCGATAGATGACTGTGAGTTGATGCTCATCAAAATTGGCGAGTTGTGCTGATAAACTAGTCTTCAACGTGACAGTCGGACACGTCTATCCAGTTCAGTTGGGCTTTTCTATCGAGAAGGACAAGGTCAAATGGCTTGAGATTATGTTTCACGATAAAGCAGGCAAGTAAGACGCCCCTAGAAATACTACACTAGCTAACGATTTGAAGCTTACGACTGCTCCCTGGCGCTCATCCAAGCGTCAAACGAGATATATCTAGGCATAGGCTACAACTGCACCAATTCGCTAAGCTGTATATCTCAGACTCTAGATCAGCTCAAGGTCAGATTGAATAGCAAAGAGGCGCTATCGGATCATACAATATCGATAATCATGGCTCTGATCAACCAAGAACAGGCAGCAGAGCATTACGAAGCTGCTGAGACACATATGGCGGGTTTGAAGAAGATAGCTGACCTTCGTGGTGGGCTGGAGAACCTTGAAGATGATGTTATTGCTGTCAAAATTTGTCGGTGAGTACGTAATGCTTGATTTTGGTGGCGAGTGCTGATGTTTGAAGGACTGATATTCTCTTTGCCATGCAACAGGGTGGACACCCGCTGTTTCATCGAGACCATATACATCACGTAAAACGCAGTTTGGCATTCAAGGGATTCAATTTACAGCAAGACTCGGCTGCATACTCCGGGCGACTTGACTCAACCCTCCAAGAAGCATTCTGCGACGTCATAGGGTTGTGCAGACTGCTCAACGAACATCAGGATGAGAAGCCTCTCGACCTCCTTGAATTTCAAGAAGTTTTGGTATCAATCTGCTATCGGTTGCTCCAATTTCGAACAATTGGTCAATCCAGGCTCAAGCAGGATACTCAGTCTACTTACCATATCGGGCTATGCCTCTTTATGATGTCGGTTTACTTTAATAATACGCAAGATCGCATTGCTCGACGGGGACTTATCAAAACTCTTGTTAAAGAAGCCATTGTATCCAAGTTCAGTGAGCATGAAGATGACTTCAAGTTCTGGCTTCTCATCTTGGGGGGGATTTCAGTTTCACTTCTGGATGGTCGTGAGTGGTTTGTTGAGAAACTCCGAGAGCAAGCGTCATTGCTCGGCATCATAACTTGGGAACAAGCCAAGGATTGTTTAGCACGGTTTCCGTGGATGAATGCTATCCATGATGAACCAAGTCGGAAGTTATGGGATCAAGTCCGCTTGATAGACGTGTAATCACTTCATGGAGTTAAAGGCCAAATGAAAGAAATCCGTTAACTCCGTTCAAGTTTCACTCCTGGGAAGAGAGTCAGCCAATGAAGTTTCTGAAACATGCTGAAGACTTCTAACCGAATATGGTAGCAAGTCTCTCATTGGCTCAAGTGAGACTATAGTGGCGCCATGATCTCCATTTGACATGTTGAGGTGGCTTCCGAATCGGGTAGCAAGTCTTGTATTGGATGATTTGAGAACAAGGCTTCGATGTTTGCTAATACTCAGACGTCCAAAGAAGAGTTCTTTGAGTATATATAGAGAGGATGGTCGCCCTCAGACAACGCAGACATCAGTCACCTCTATAGACATTCACAGCATACTCGGATTATTACTTCAAGATCCGTTCTCATCCATCGCCATGGCATCAACCACACACACAGACTTTGGAGCTAATACCGAAGCTACTGAAGTTGCCAAAACCTTTTCTAACGGTATCCATGGTAGAACTGTCCTCATCACCGGAGTCAACCGTGGAGGTATTGGCTTTGCCACCGCGCAGGCTTTTGTAAGTTCCCCCCTTCTTGGTTAGACTCGTATACTTATCATCGTAAGTCCACTCAAAATCCGGACCATATCATCCTCGCCGGCCGCAGTCCTTCCAAGGCAACGGAGAGCATCAATGAACTCAAAGCCGAGTTCCCAGATGTAGACTACCGATTCTTGGAGGTCGACCTCTCTAGTCAAGAAGCCGTCCGCAACGCAGCCAAAGAAGTCCTTTCTTGGTCCGATATTCCTGCTATTGATTTTATCATCAACAGCGCCGGCGTCATGGCTATTCAAGAGCGCACTCTATCCAAAGATGGTATTGAGATGCATCTGGCAACCAACCACATCGGTCACTGGCTTCTCAGCTGCCTGTTAATGCCCAAGCTGATCAAAGCATCCGAAAACAAACCAAAGGGTTCCGTTCGTATCGTCAATGTCACCTCCGGTTCGCCTATGGGGTCAAACATGCGCTGGAGCGATATGAACTTTGATAAAAAGAACAAAGACCTTCCTCAAGAGGAGCAGCCAAATTACGAGTTCTTTAAACTCTGGGGATACGAAAATACTGAAGAAACTGCCTATGTTCCCCTTGATGGGTATAACCGCAGCAAAGTCGCCAACGTCCTTTTCGGCATCGAGGCTAACAAGCGTCTCTTTGAAAAGCACGGCATTCTCACTCTTTCTGCTCACCCTGGTGTCATCATGACGACTGAACTGGCAAGAAACTTCCCGAAAGAGACGTTGGAGGCTGTTGAGAAGCTGGGGTCGGTGGGGTTCTATACTCCCAAGTCGGTAGAAGCTGGGGCTTCGACTAGTCTTGTTGCTGCTTTGGATCCCAAGCTTGCGAATGGTATTGGGGAGACTCATGAAGGAAGTGAGAATTATGGAGCGTATCTTGCTGATTGTCAGATCAGTACTGGAGCGACGCCGTTGGCTGTTTCGAGCAGTGAGGCTAAGAAGTTGTGGGCTTTCTCTGAGGAGGCAACTGGACAGAAGTTTTCGTGGTAGATAGCTTGCGAGATTCTTACTGTTTCTTCTGTTAATTGAGTTTGAAGGACTTATAAATCACCCTAGCAACTTGTGTCCCAACCTTTTAAGCTTGTGGGTAACAAACGCTGTACCAGGAGGGTAGCATTGCTTCTGCAAAAGTTCCATCATTTTAGGCGCTTCAAATGCATACTGCATCCTCCTCACTTGTTTACGTCACGGCATTGGCTAGATTATCCATCTTCCTGCATGCAGTACCGTTTCCTCTCGTAAACCCTGTAGATACTACAGCTTGATCTCGATGAAATAACTTAAATACCCATCTAATTCTGAACATGGAGTAGACTTTATTTTCTTTCTGCACTAATCATATCCAAATGTCCATGTTCGAAGGCGATGGTTTTTCCAACAACCTATTCAGCGACCTCAAGCCGCTGCTCACTCTACTTGGTGAGCAGGTTACAAAAGAATTCCTGAGCATGAGTATGTGAGTATGGGATGGTCTGATGATATCCTGCTTGCCATGGAACCCCTTGGTGTCATCACGATTGTTGTTAGTGCTATTCGAGTTGGCGGAGATAAGAGGCTGAGATCGCTGATCGGGAGGTATGCAACCATAATCAGAATCTGGATGTAAGAGTTTGTATGACTCGGAACGGGAATGCCAGTCAGCTGCAGACAGGAACTTCTATCATTCACGTCAGATAATGTGTGCGAGATGTGGAATGACCAACAGATGGTTCGACTAATTGGAGACTCTGAGGAACTCCAAACACTTTTGGTCACTGGAAACAGGGCTAGATGTGTTATTTGCAGTTGTGACTCGTGGCAGAGAGCTTAAACCAGTAGAAAGAACTTGGTTCAAGCTGAACTTGATGTCATACAGACGGGACACCAGAATTGAATACATGTGAACATAGCTGGAGACCTCGATCCCATGACATTTACTCGGCCTTGGAATATTATTATTCTCATTGTAAGAGTATGCAGCCATAATTTTCGCTCAGCTGATTGTAATGCAGATGGAATGAGATCTCACTCATCGTTGCGTAGTATTGTTGTTTATAGGCAGAAAGCAGATCAGCCCCCATTGACGAATAAGGGCTGAGAATTGAGTTTACAACTAGGTATAGTCTCACGCTATGTGCTTAGTGACAAACTTGATTTAGTGAATGTAGTCTTTTGAATTTAAAAGCCAGAATTGCTTGGCTTTTCTTCAACTTCTGTATCAGTGTGAGTCTACAATACTCAAGACTTGACAGAAGACTACAGCCTGGCTTTATTTGAAAGACTGTTATTATCACGAGTGAATGAATACAAATACTCACTGTAGATTCCATCATACGCCTCATCCTTCTAGAGCAACAGTTCCTAGTCTCATGCAGCTCCAGGGTATGCAAGATCATCTCTACTTTGTTGGGCTAGCCCCTCACCTCCTCCATCAAACAACCACTCCCTTTCAACCGGTTAAATTCCCTAAAGCGACAAAACATACATAGCCCAGGTAGGTACCCGATAAACCCAATCTGCCTAACCTTATGCTTAAAGCACGCGGCAACTGTCAAGATCAAGTTCCTGATAATCATACACAGGCTCCAGCCAATCACGCCAACAATTCCTCCCCAACAGACCTGGCAAACCCCTGCGCCGCTAGGACCCAACAGGGAATAATCCGGTGCTCATCTCGGCGCTTTACCCCGCGTTTCGCCTCCCGTCGCAGCCAAACTCGCACACCCAAAGCAAAGAAATTCAACGCTCGCTTTTCTGCTACCCGTTTACCCTTTTCTACTCTCTACACGTGTTTATGTACACCTGACATAGTTACCTTACCTCCTAGTGTCAATTCTGACACTCTCATCTTCAGTGCCAAGTAAACGACACGGGGTTATCGTAACCTCGTTTCAAGTCTATTTAACTGGTCGACGTCGGACGCGTCTCCCCTTTTTTTTTTCTTTCTTCACCGTTGAGCTTTTCCTCACTCAAGGCATCGCCAGAAACCCTCGCTCAAAACAGTGGATATCCCCTTTCGAATATTGACAGCCAGACTATATGACCTTTTGACCACCTCCCTATTTCAGCCACCTCGACTCACCTCTCATGTCCGCGTCTCCACCCAGCGGCTCGTCCAAGCGACGGGTGCGCACAGAGGCTCAGATGAGCCAGAAGCGACTGGCAGATCGCGTCAAGCACAGGGAGAACCGGCAGGAGCACAAGCAGCGCATGGAGCGCATGGAAGCAGACATTGCACAGATCAGAAAGAACCTCGACACCGTTTCCGCGCAGCTCCGGACGCTCCCACAGTTGAGCGCTGATCTGGTGGCTCTGCAGCAGAGATCTTCGCAGAAACCCCCTGGCGAGGCTTATGAGATGGACACGAGCGTCGAGACCCCGGACTTCCCCGCAGGGCGACGAGCTGCGCCGGCGGGTGCTCCATGTGCGGCAGACCACCACGATATCCCGCCTGCCGAGGTCCCGGAGGTAATGTCGAGTTTGTTCCCCACGCCGTCGCACGTCGATTGCCGATGCGGAGTGCAGCATCACTCGCAGGCCGATTGTCTCGAGTATCGGAGTTTCGCGATTCTCTACGAGACCCATGCTGCTTTTCCCAAGGATCCGCTCCACGCTAGGTCCCTGCCGAGGAACCCTGAGCTGCCTAACATGACGCTTCACTCTTACGGGGATAATGCAGTCACATGTTTTCTGACATCGTTCCTCAAGGGTTTTGAGATGGCCAGTGTGGAGACTCTGTTCGGGGTGTATTTTTTTGCCTATCGTCTCATGAGAGTGAGTTCATCTTTACGTTATTATCTCCTGCATACTAATCCTTCGCGTAGTGGCGCTTACATCCTGATCCTATGACTCTCAAGGATGTACCGCCGTGGCTGCTTCCTACCGAGGTCCAGAATACGTATCCTCATCCTGTGAGCATCGATTACATCCCTTGGCCCGACCTGCGAGACTTTTTGTGTACGAATCCACGTATCAAGTCAAGGCATTCTGTCAAGATATACCTCGAGTCTCTTCAGCTGAAGTGGCCGCCAGGGTGTCCCTTGATGGCTGTTCAAGGCGGTCAGGTTTGCGTAAGCCCCGAGTTTGAGGCCATTGCATGTGATCTCAATAATTGGGAACTAGGGCCACCCTGGTTGGAGGCTTTTCCCCGTTTGGTTTCACTTGTGCATCCTTGAGTCTTGGCCCAGGTTTCTGGGACGGTGTATGGAGTATTGGTGAGGTGAGAGTATTTGAGAGTGGTGATTGTTGTTTGTCATAGATACCACAGTCTACATCATACATGGAAATGAATCACAATTCCCGAACTTGTTCCACGCTTCAAGGAGCAAACAGACTTAGACCCTCTCGAAGTTACAAAACCCCGAGTTAAGTTCAGGATAACATAGAAGGGCTTCGATTTGTCATATTTTCACCTACAATAAAGGCCTCAAGCTTTCTTCCTTTAACCGCTTTACCTCATGGATGATCTCCCCCCATTAGCGCACTATTTTTCCTCACGTCGCTTGCGTGTCACTTCCATCAGCTTCTCCAATGCCTGTCGATCAGCTGATTCAGTACGCTCGTATAAACCCACTGGGGTTCCTGCCATGTCGTCCTCAAAAAAGCAAGTCGCTGTCCACTCATGCTCCCTTGCTGGCTTATACCACATCTTTGACCAGAATCCTTCCCCGTAAGTCCAGTACCTCTCGTCCAAACAGTACATGTCCGGGCTCCCTGGATAGTGTTCGAAGAAATCTTCCCACTCCGAAAGTTCGAAAGTGAAGTTACTCAACAGTGGCAAATGTTGCTGGATGCGATGGAACATGCTTGACCATCGCAAGTCACTCATGTACCAACCGGGCCGAAGTTCTCCAAAATGGGGCGTGTTGAGAATGGAACCAAGGGGTGGGCCATTCACTTCATGGTTATTTGCCAGCTCTTTCCATCCATGTAGGTTGACGCCCCAGTCTTCAAATTCGTCTTTGTCTACAGCGAGTAAAGCACAATGTGTCGCAATCCTGGTATTGTAGAGCTGAAGATCAACTAGGGACCGCTGCTCAAGCACCCAGTCAAATTGGTCTTGTCGAAGAATGATGTAGTTATCCAGCTTCAGTCGTTTAAGTCGTGGAAATGATAGACCTTTAAGATTGAATTCGACTGGGATGGCACCCCAGAGCCAACCGGCAAGGGTCAGCTCAACCAGCCGTTCGGCGACCGAAGGCAACAGTGTCTTTTGCAAATATTTTGAGAATACGTTACTCTCGCGATCGTCAACTTGGTAAACGAAGCGCATGTGTAGTCGGTCGATGTTTCGTAATAAACTGTGGGCCAGATCTGTTGGCAGTGGGGTATCCTCAAGGTTGGACAAGGTCAGTTCTCGAATGGTACTTCTCCCGGGACGGGATTCACGATCTCGCAGTGCTTCTGATACAATCTCAAGAGTCCTTCGGCGTGTTCCTGAGGGCTCTTGGAACACTGTATTGTCATGGTCTTCACTTACGCAAAAAAAGGAGAAGCGCAAAGTGATGGAATTGAGATTTGGCATGTCGCGGATACGGTTGATAGCGGATACCAACTCAGGCCAGTGACCATTTTGGAGCCAAGAATCCGGCCAAACTAGAATGGTACCGCCGTCTTCCAACTGAGAATCCCACGGCGCGGTTTCGATGTTGACGCTTCGGATAGCGTCCCTAATAGAGTCTGTTTCTAGAAGTTGATGCCAGGAAGTAAAGCCGTGTTCGATAGTGTGATCACTCTGCTAGAGCGTGAATGTTCGGAAGAGATGTTTGGTTGCTAGATCATTCCATAGGCGACAGACGAGGCGAACGGGCAAGATGTCAGCGATTCCGTCTTCGTGCAGACGGTGCTTTTGTCTGTCGGTGAGAAGATAGCTGAGAATATGGCTCAGAATCTCGTTGGGAATATGATCCATCGCGAGCGTAATTCTATGATGAAGATGAGGTCGTGGTATGATGGAAAAAGGGCGAGGAAGGTTGAACACGGGTTGTGAGAGAGTTCGCTCGAGGTAGTGGCAGGGGACCCACATTTATATTGTGCAACATGAATCAGTGACAACCTAATCTACCTAAGTAGGTAAGGTACGCGACCTTGCCATTGCTGGGCAGTGAGGAACATATTTACAATTTTTAAATTGGAAAATTACTGATTATTGCGTATGAAGCAGTTGCATATGTTCTACCAAGTCTCCAAGCAGTGTTGACTCAAGCTTCGCGGATAAAGGTTTGTCTGATCCTTGAATTAACTGCATTGTAAACGCTGTTGAACGATACTTGGCATACCTTGGAAGCCAAACTCCCTTTGCTATCAATCTTAATTGTCGAGCCGACATGGATCACGTTGTTATACTTTTAAGAGATTTAGTTCACCTTCAGAGACCCTTTAAACTAGCATTTTTGGCATCCTCCTTTGGACTCCGAGTTTCTTCTAGCCAGTAGGTAATGAATGTATGCTTTCCAACACATCATGAGTCGAAAGAGTCATGTGATTGACTATATATAATCCTCACAGAGTAATTTTATGTTTTAACTTTCGGGGAAGCTCTTAAACGGCGCACAAATAGAGTTGCATTGCTATGGTGACGTATGAGGTAGCATTGCTTAAGATGATGCAACGGGAAGTAACTCAATTGAATAAGGTTATCGATATAGTATCTACCACTTTCACAAATCAGTTGCTCAGGAGCATTTTTGAATGATTTGTAGCTCGGATGTTGTATTTATGATTCCATTGACTGCTGGATGTTTGTTGTCGTCTGGGCCAATTAGACTAAAGCTGTGGACGTGGATCGCGGGATTGTGGACGGCTTGAGTATGGCGGTCCCCAAAGATCAAGGGGTCGAACATTTCAGCAATAAGAAGAAGGAAGGCCTTTATTATAAGATCGATTTCTGGAAGTAGAAGTGACTTGCTAACAGCCGACATATTTCTCAGTGCGCAGAACGCTCTTGTCAACCAAGCTATGCATCTACCCCGAGATGAACCCCCACATCCCGAACAAGAGAATCTCAGTCATGATTACAAACCTCTTATTTCTCACTATCATGCCAAGTATAGACACTCAACACGCTTCAGACCGAGACAGATCCACAATTAATCATAATCCGTCTTGATCGACGTGAAATCTGGGGAAGCAAGGTGGAGAGAAGTCGGCACTCGCTGACAACAAGTCCCGATAGGCCATACAAAAACGCATCGGCACTCGTGTTTATTCTCGGCCTTTCGCCAAGTACAGTGCACCGACACCCCGACTTGGCTGGGCTAACACGAACTTGGCAACGCATGTCTCGTTTCAAGATCCGAATCTGCTGACAGATGACCTCGTAATGTTCCTCCACATGGTTATCCGACGCTTGACCAAGGCTAATGCAACCCTAGATCCAGTTCGACGATAATCAGTCCTTGACAAGCCAGGTTTACTATGATTTTACGCCTACAGTTTGATCCTTGGCGAAAATGAGGAGTGTAATTGACTGGGTTTGCTCGATATAAAAGGAGAAGGGAGAACTGGTGGAAAGGAATTAGCTGTTCTGTAGTCTCGAATACAAATCAACATGTCTCAATCACTTCTTTCGCAGCTTTGGAAGCAACTTCAACCATCAAAACATATCAAGAGACAGTCGACGCAGACTGCACCGAGTACGACAATCCTTTTGCAGAGTGGCTTGGTCATTCAACATGACGAACATGATTCTGTTCAAGTCGTTGAGAACACCGATATCCTGATCGTAGATGGCATTATCAAGGAAATTGGGGAATCTATCAAGCCTCCACCTCATGCTGAAGTTGTCGACTGCTCCAACAAGATCATTAGCCCCGGGTTCATCAACACCCATCATCACCTTTGGCAGACGCAGCTGAAGGGCTATGGAACAGACAACTGCTGGTTGGAATACTTCTCAGATGGTCAGTACATATATAGTTGTTGAATAACGTAGCTGACTTTTTAGATCTTCTGCAATCCTTCAATTACACCCCTCAAGATATCTACTGGGGCCAGTTGGCAGGCTGTCTTGAAGCCATCGACGCCGGAACGACATTCGTTCTCGATCGCTGCCACGGCTGTAAATCTCCCAAACACGGTACGTCTGTGAATTCCTCAGTATTCGATCCAGTCTAAGACGGAGTAGCCGAGTCTGCTATATCTGCGTTTTCAGACTCTGGTATCCGTGGAATATTCGCATACGGAGAAACATTCCTAAATCTCCAGAAATGGGACATCGAATCATGTGTCCCGAATGCCATGTCTATCTCCGAGCCATTCATCAAGCATGTCGAGGATCTAGCTCAGAGAGGTCCTTTTGGAAACGGTCTTGTGAACGTTGGCCTTTCGTTTGATGGATATCATATGCCACAGCAGGAAGTCGAGACGTTATTCCGTCGAGCGCTCAAAGCTGGTGTCAAGCTCATCACATCACACAGTGGCAATTTCGGTAAGCCAAAAGGACCAATAATATGACAAATTCTGATAAAATAGGATCCTCTGTACCAAAGGCTCTTGAGAAGTACTCTTTGTTCCCTGCCCCAGGAGATGACTACACCATTGTCATCTCACATGGAAACTACATGGATGATGAAGACTTCAGCATCCTTAAGAAACACCGCGTCCCTCTAGCATGCACACCGGCTACAGAAGCACAAGGCTCAATGGGCTGGCATCTTCTATTCGAACCAGGCCTCACCACCTCCCTGGGCGCAGACTGTCACTGCCTCACATCGTCATCTCTTATGCAAGCAGCTAGAACTGCTCTTCTTTTCCCCCGTCTCCAAAAGACACTGAAGTATAAAGAAAAAGGCCAAAAGGTCGATAAATTCGATCAAACAAGTCACGACGTATTCAACAAAGCGACTATTGAAGCTGCGAGGGCTGTTGGTATGGAGAGTGAGATAGGGTCTATTGCAGTTGGGAAAAGGGCCGATATCGTGATATTCTCCCGAGATCAATCTTTGGCATTTGGCGCATCGGCGAGGGAGGAACCAGTCGCGGCGATTGTGACTTACAGTGAGGCCCGCGATATTGATGCTGTTTTGGTGAACGGTTGCTTCAGGAAACGGGATGGAAAGATGGTTCCTATTGCGAAGGATGGAAAGGAAATTGGACTCGGTCTGGTGCTGAAAGAGCTTGATCAGAGTCAGAAGGATATCAGGCTGAGGCGAGAATCATGCAACACCGTCATTTCGAAGGGCCTAGTCTGCAGTATCGTTCACCCAGGACAGGCATAGTCGAATGTCAGGATCAAAAGTGCCCAATGTGATGAGAGACATAACAATGACTTCAATAAAACGAGTGTACTGAGCTAGCTAGCCTGTTTCCAAGTATCTGTCATGTTAAAGAGCGTGATACTGTTATCTTTTCTCCACCACTCATCCAGGCGTGCAAATAAGCACCAAGGCCAGATATGACCAATTGTTTGGCATCTAAAGACACCACTGCTCACAAGTCTGGCCATCACCAATACATCGAGACTTGCAGTTATTGCCACACCAGCGGCAACTAGCATGCTCAGAAGCATAGCAGCTTCCATCACCAATGGTGCAGCGACCACCGAGATGAACACACTCTCTGCACTGGATGCCAGCCTCGGCACGGGGCTTTGAGCATCAATATTTGAGTTACTTGCTGGAAAGGTGAAGTGGACTTACAACTTCACGGACTTCGAGAACACCGTCGCGCTCGGAGATGTCAACTGCCATTCCGTTAGGAGCGGGGTTGGCAAAGACACCATAGATGGTGAGGGCCAGAGCGGCGATGTTGAAGAAGGCAGTCTTCATTTTGAGGGGTTTTGTTTGATCAAGTGATTATTGAAGAGGGAGAAGCTTGTGGTGATATCTGGTAAAATTGAGACTATAGGGGCCTTTTATAGCTGAGAGGAGAGCGATTATCACCGTGATGTAAATAATTGGCACTCGGAATCACATGGTGGCATGCCGTTGCTGACAAGTGAAGGACTCAAATTAGGTGTATCTTTCAACTTGATCCTCATGTCATGCACGGAGACATTCCTGACCATGGGAGTAAGGAAGGATTCCCTCTCGACGTCACTCAGAAGCATCTGATGTTCAACACTGGGGGCCAATTCGTGTTGGTAAGCCTCAGTGCGTCTTGAGCAGATGCACATCAGATTCTAAGCACCGACGGTCCGTGGAAGTGCAGCATCATACGACTCTCTCTTTCACCTGCTTAAGTAGAGATACATGTACTGCCATTGGAATGCCTCGTGCTTCAAAGTGCACAGAAACTTTCGATGAGCATTTAAGTTCAGGTTGAAGTAATGTCGACGTCACAGGGAGGTATATCTCACTATTTAGCTTTACTCATAGTTCAAGACACCCAACATGTCAACCAAGGAACGTGAACGTTGAAGAGGAATGTATGTCAGACTTCGGTAGGATCGATACATCACTTCGTCCCAGCTTGGATGATCTGTAAAGGGAAAATAGAACGTAGGCCTCAAAAATCTCTCATGTATTCAAAGAAAAGATGCATCCTTCCTGGATGGTCCCGGTAAGAAAACAGGTGAGCTAAGCTACCTTGATATATGTTAAGAATCATAACTAATCGCCTATAGAATGATCTAAAGCAAACTCTACCCAGAAACTTCTGAGTTGACTAGTATTGTATTACTGCAACCGCCCTCTATCAGATTCTAATTACAAAATATTAGACTTGAAAAGCAAACGATAATTTTCTCTACCCAAGACAGGTTCAATGTTCTCAAATTCGACCTTTTGGACTTCGTCACCAATTCAAAGAACTTGCTCGGACGAGATCAGCGGTTAACCCCTCTTCCGCACCCCTACGAAGAGTTACATTCATTCGTACGGGCCGCGGGTAAGCTGAACGGCGTCAGGGCTGAGATCCCTGCTAACGGAGTTATCACTGGCTCACTTCAGGATTATGCATAACAAAAGGTCCTGTGCCGGCGTAATCGGCGATTGGACCTCTCGTAAAGTACCTGTGTCAGCCAACCTCGGGGTTCTTTTGTCCTTCTGGTCATAGCGCTTTCTGACCGGCTCCCGGGCCTCGCTTGAGTGTCTGACCAGATCCTTCAGGGCGCGCACTGGTCGTTGTGGCTCCTGTTGTGAGTGGCGCTATTGCACTGATGGATGCTTACTCGTAGAAAATGCCCCGATTCGTGGTGGGCAGGTTAGGATCGGCAGTTGTTTAGCTCCCGCTGGCCAAGAGGGAATATGCCCGGTCGATCATCCGTCGTGATACAACCTTGTATTTGCCCACATTCTTAATGCAGGACTCGTCAATTGCGGCTTATTTAGATCAGGCCACGCCTCAATGGAGCGAGTATTCTTATCCCTAAAATTGAGATCCTACCTTCGCGGAGAAAGAAAACACAACACTTTAAAAAAGGGTGCAAAAATAAACTTAGTAAAGAGTCCCCTAAGCTTAGACTGAGTTACCCAAGTCTTTTTGTCATTTAGGATCAAGGCCCCGAGTTTTCTTGTCTCCCCAACCCTCGTGGTGCAATATGCCATTAGTAACAGAAATACCGTAGCTATGCTGTTGGTTGATCATCATAAAGGATGCACAAAAGTCCCCTCATGCGTACTACCTTGTTTCACCTTTCACCAACCAATCAAAACTCCCTCAAGACAACAATGTCCTGCTCGTATCGCAGTAATCAGATGTTGTTGGCTGCAGGATGTCACATGTAACCACAAATGCCGACTTCCGTGTGCGACCAACAGCCCTGAGTCAGATTAGGTAACAGCAAAGGGGAATGTCAGATCCTTCTTGTCTTGGGCACATTTCGCTCTCCATTCTTCATGCTCAGGTCAATATGGTACCGAAAGCTGTGTTCAGAGGTATTCTATTCATTGGCATTTGTTCCCTGCTCTGGTGGACGTTCCGGCCTCTTCGCGGCTCTCGTGCAGTATTTACCGAGTCGCTACAGTCGATCGACTTTTTGAGCCCGACTTCACATTATGGCCGGAAGACTTCGGAGCTCTATGCCTCCAGGGCTGCGCATGATCTCTGTTCCGTCCATGGATACTCAGCTTTTGTGCCCAAGAGTCCCTCAAGCGAGCGCAAAGTCTACGATATGCTCATGATAAACGACGAGCTGGACTTTCTTGAAATACGACTCGATGCATTGTACGACTACGTCGACTACTTCATCATCGTTGAATCGCCCAAATCATTCCAAGCCAACTCGAAACCCCTTATCCTCAAAGAGAACTGGGACAGGTTCCGTCGATATCATCACAAGATAATCTATCACGAGTTAGTCTTCCCATCGAACTTCGACCCAAATCGCGCCTGGGACTACGAAGACTTGCAAAGAGACGCCCCCTTCGACCAAGTCATGCTCAGTCTCGACGGGCCAAGAGCCCCAAACAAAGGAGACGTTCTAATTGTAGCCGACGTTGATGAAATACCGCGTCCACAAACCCTCCTCATCCTCCAATACTGCAACTTCCCCCGCCGCCTAACACTCTCTTCCAAATTCTACTACTACTCATTCCAATTCCTCCACACCGGTCCAGAATGGCAGCACCCTCAAGCGACATACTACCAAGGACACCGAACCCTCAAACCCACCAACCTTCGCAACGGAGACGGCGGCTTCCGTCCATTTCGCTTCCTCGAGAGGGACGTGCTGAGTAACGCGGGCTGGCATTGCAGCAGCTGTTTTCCGACCATAGATCAATTTCTCAACAAGATGGAGAGCTTTTCTCATCGGTGGATGAATCGTGAGGAATATAGAGACAAAGATAAAATTGCTGCTGCAGTGAGAGAAGGCAAGGATCTTTGGGGGAGGGAACATGATCAGTTTCTGAGGATTGAAGACAATAAGGACATGCCACCACTAGTGCTCAACGAGCCAAATCGGTTCGGTTACATGATTAGTCGGGATGGGCCGTCAGCAGGATTTGTAGATTACAACAGAAAAGAAAAGAGCTAATAGTCTATTCGACAAACAATGGTTGTCCAGTGCCCTTGTTGAAATAAATATGTCTACGTATTGTGACTACCTACAAAGGGGATCGATCTTGCGAGTTTCTGAACATCCACCTTGAGTTACCATCGCCCTCATAAACCTCTTCGTTCAAGACCTGATTCCAGCACTCAACTTCATCCTCTCAATCACATTACTAAGTACGAAGGCCGTACATCCCGTTCGCCCCGAAACCACTGATCGATTTCGTCAATTATGGGCTGATAATTGCGAATCACAACCCCAGTCCGGTCTATCCCTTTCTGAGAAAGGATCTCCTCGAAGCTTTCAGCAAACAAGTCCAGGAACGGTCTCTTCTTCGCCTTTTCCTAATATGCGCGTTCCAAAGTAGGCTGGAGGATTTGGACATGTGCAAACAACATGGGACTTATGGAAAGTTTCTTAATCTCAAGCTTGTCCAAGTCTTCTTTGAACATAGCCTCAGTAAAATCGACGATCCAGGGCATTTGGATGTGGGCGTTATTCACTATAACATTTTTGCAAGTCTTTTTGAGAAGAACGCCCGATGTACTGATCTGCTATATCGTTTCGGCAGCGCCTTGTGCTACTATCTTTAACATGTTTGGAGCCATGTCAGATGTAGGCCAGTCTTCGAGTGTGGGGCCAGGAATGTCTTCTAATAGAAGACCATGAACACAAAGAAATTGGTCCCGTGGTGTGTCGTCTCGAGCACCTTGGGGAACTGCATCATATGGAATTCGCACATGTGCGTAGAGGCGTGGTATGCCGTTGCCTTGAAGTCGTTCCAACTGTTTATACGCCTTTAATTCGGTCTTGAAGTGCTGGTCACACTCGTACCAAGTAGCAGCTTCAAATCTTGCCATGCTATCAGACTCGGCACCGCCAAAACTTGCACCGCCAAACCTGTGGTTGTGAAGAAAGTCGCTCGCGCAGGCCTCGGGATCGGTTTCGTAGATGCGTTTCAGGGCTAACGGGAAAACATCCATTTTTCCTTGACGCACGAATGTCCGATACGCAGCATCTTCTGCAACCGAAGGAGCTGTGGCTGCGGCTGTGCCATTAGCTTGACGAATGCGTCCAGGGTAACGCCGGTCGTAAAGCTTAAGCACTCCGTGTTGCTTGACTTTCGCAGTCTTCATGAAGGTGACGTGCATCACATGTGATTTTGTGCTAGGGATGTTGTTTTCAAAAGTAATGTCGATGAATGCTTTACGAGCTGTAATTGCCCCGTGAAAACTTTCTTCCACACATAATTTTTGTTGACCTTGAGCACCATATGGGAATTCGGATAACGTCCATGATAAGCGAGTGTTACAAACACGTGAGTGTTACAAAAATCCCTCAACCTACAACATGTCTACGTCGTCAACTGTTTCTTCACCACCCAATATGCCTGAATTCAATAGTGAAGCTAATGTTATTCTCGCACTTCGTGCCCTTAAAAATGACCGAAAATTAACTCTCCGACGCGCCGCAAAGATCTATGAGGTTGATCCAATGAGACTATGGCGCCGAC